>NW_022990280.1:25299-110299 GCF_902827175.1 Gymnodraco acuticeps | reverse complement strand
TGGATGTGTTTGAGTTAGCCGGTTGGCCTAATCCAAAACATACGCGCTCTCGCTAAACGGTACTACGACGCGGGTTATCAAGTGGATCGCTCAAGCCAGCCGTGTCCTATCTAGTTAGGTGCGCGTTCACATGAAAGGGGTGGTATCTGGAGCATTCGACCAATCACAGACATGGAGAAGCGTACTGACAGCGCAGCGTCATACTTCCTGAATGAAAAGTGAACTTTAATACTAGTCAAAAATGAAGAAGTTAAACTTTAAACATCCATGACTTAAACACTTTATCCAGGATCAAAGCCACATAGCTGCACCTGCAAGGTGAATACAGCTGGTAACAGAACAAGTGTTTGAATGCGTACATTAACAGGGTTATGATATCACTGCCCCGTCTAAGACACGATCTGACTTTAATTACATTTGTCTCGAGTGTTTCGTCAACTTAATGTGTTGCTTAAAATAATACTTCTGCATACAGTCTGTGACACTGTGAGTGTTGCACGGCCAGATACGGCTCAGCTGACTCAGATAAGAAAATATGATACATTATGAAGTGATATGCCGCGGACTGTACTTAATGTTACTCTGATCCGGTTACTTATGTTGTGGCAGATATTTAAGTAAGCTTTCTTAACGCTAATGTTATAATAGTCAGATTGCTCTGAAGATGGAGGTGATATTCTATTCATGTTCACGTTCACACAGTCGGTGATTTTTACCGGCCGTCTTTCCTGCGACGGCAGCTTTTCTGTATTTCCTTTCTCCTGTAATATGACTTGATCGCTTTAAACTCCGCACACTGAGCTCTGATTGGTCAGCAGGCAGTGCTTTCACTGAGTTGAGCTCTTAGCCTGCAACCTAACCTGGTCCCGACCAGGTTAGCCGCTCAGCATAAGTTACCATGGAGATCTAGCCTGCTAAAAAGAGAACCAGCTTCGTAGGACCGGAAAGCCGGAGTTTTCCCTGAATTTAGCCGCTAAGAGAAAATCCTGCTTCGTAGTATACCCCCCAGCTCAAGTAATTCCACATGAAACATAAATAGAACAACAAAAGGACATCATACAGCATCATTTACATAACGATCCACATAAACAGGTACCAACAGCTTCCGATTGAGTAGCATCCAACCGAGCTTTAAAAACATTTAGTGGCACCAGATTGCTCAGTTTCCATTTAATTTGCAGACTGTTCCAAGACAGAGGAGCTGCGCATCTAAAGCTGTCTTCCCTAAGACAGTCCTAGCAGTTGGCACATTTAATAAAACCACAGCATGCGATCTCAGGCAGTAGCCACTTACAATTCTCCGTGAGATCAGGGAGCAGATATAAGATGGACGTTTCCCTAACATGGCTTTGTATATAAAAATGTACCAGTGACTGAGCCTCCGTGCAGTTAGTGAAAGCAAACCAGCCCTAGCATACAGGGTACAGTGATGGGTTAATGCTTTACAGTTAGTCACAAATCTCAGTGCGCTGTGATACATCAAATCACCATAGTCCAGCACAGGTCAAAAGGTCACAGAGCCTTTTCCTGGCCTCAAGCGAGAAACAGGACTTGTTCCTGTAGAAGAAACCTAGCCTAACCCTCAGCTTTTTAAGCAGGTTATTGACAAGAAGTTTAAAAGTGAGACAATCATCAAGCCAGATACCAAGGTATTTGTAACAGGTAACCACTTCAAGTTGTATTCCTTGCGTAGTTACAATATCTAAAACAGGCTCTGGTGTCTTTTTAGCTTTAGAAAAGAGCATTACCTTGGTTTTATCAACATTTAAAAGAAGCTTTAGTTCAGAGAGCTGAGTCTGTAATTCAACAACAGCCTCCTTTAAGCCCCTGTCACACTGTCCCGAAGTTGACACCCGATGGACACACGAATATGGAATTGTGAATTTCGCACGAAGATGGCCCCGAACCACACACGAAGGCAACATTTACATTACATTTAAGACATACAACTGCAACGAAAGTAACAAAAACAATTATGTTACAGTACTATGATACTGTACTGATATCTTCAGACTTTGTTCTTTACTTTATCCGTCTTTATATGTAGAAAATATTACGTTTTCTCCGTCATGTTGTTGTTTCCATAACAACAACAACTTCCTGTCAACTGTCCTTCAAAATAATATATTATATCCTTTTCAGTTTCACAGAACACAAATTGGGTTATTTACATAATATATTTACATGATTTTGTTGTGCAATAAAACAACCAGATGGACACCCGATAAAGGAAATGTTCAAATGCGGCTGTGATCGTAGCAACATCGGGCCATTCGTGAGGGCATCTTAAGCCTTCGTATGACCGCCGGTGGAGTTTCTCAGGCTCCGGCAGCAACTTCGTGAGCGGTGGCAAAATCTTTGGCATGCCAAAAAATTGCCGAAGGACCTTGCGAAGGTTCATTTTCGTGTTGAATTTGTGTGTCAATTGTGCCCTTCGTAAGGCCATCGTGAGGGCATGTCTTGTTATCATCGGTGCCATCGGGCATTCCCCCGATCAGAGTGAGGGCGAATGCCCGATGGCACCGATGATAACACGAAGATGACACGATTTGACAAGATGCCCTCACGAGTGCCTTACGAAGTTGCCGCTCACGAAGTTGCTGCCGGAGCCTGAGAAACTCCACCGGCGGTCATACGGTGACTTAAGATGCCCTCACGAATGGCCTGATGTCGCTACGATCACAGCCGAATTTGAACATTTCCTTTATCGTGTGTCCATCGGGTGTCAATTTCGGGACAGTGTGACAGGGCCTTAATGGAGGGACCTGCACAGTACAACACGGTATCGTCCGCATAAAAATGTAAAGTAGCTTCATCCACATTTTCACCTAAACTGTTAATATATATGGAGAATAAAAGTGGACCTAAAACAGAACCTTGGGGAACACCATTAGAAATGTTTAACCACTCAGAAGACAGCCCATCAAAGTGAACACATTGGGACCTTTCAGAGAGGTAGTTCACAAACCAACCCACTGCATGGCTGGACATGCCTATACTGGCTAGCCTCTGCTTTAAAATGCGATGATCGACGGTGTCAAACGCTTTGGAAAGGTCAATAAATAGAGCTGCACAACTCTGCTTACTGTCTAAAATACTCGCCACATCATTCACCACTTTCATTGCGGCAGTGATGGTGCTATGTTGCTTTCTGAAGCCTGACTGATGTTTAGACAGGATATCATTTATACATAAAAACTCCTTTACCTGCTCACTCACTAAGCGTTCAAGAACCTTAGCCAGAACTGACAACTTAGAGATTGGCCTATAGTTATTTAATAAGGTGGCCTCCCCTCCTTTTAGTAGTGGCAGGACATAAGCTGACTTCCATACTTTTGGGATTGTGTTCGTGCTGAGGGAGAGGTTAAAAAGAGTAGTAAGAGGTGGAGCAATAAAATCTGCAGCTATCTTTAAAAATAAAGGTTCTACGTTGTCCGGGCCAGCCGGTTTCTTAGGATCTAACTTGGTTAAAGCTTCACGAACAACATCAACAGTAAAAGGGGTAAAACTAAAATGGTTTTCCAACACACGTTTTTCAGAGTCACATAGTGTAGTGTTCACAGAAGCAGAGTTAGTGACAGAATCAAACAGAGAACCACAGGACACAAAATGCTCATTAAAGCAATTTAGCATAGTAGCCCTGTCCGATATAGTGCCAGATGCTGTGGTAATGCACGGAGGTAGCTCATTACGGATATCGCCGGTGGATAACGATTTAATGGCTTTCCAAATTGTTCCAGGATTATTCAGATTCTTTGTGGTAACTGACAGATAGTACTTTGATTTAGCACTTTTGATTTGCGATGTGAAGCTATTCCTTAGCTTCCTAAAATGCAGCCATTCTACCTCTGAGCCTGATGTCCTAGCCTTTGCCCAGGCCTTGTTTCTCTCATGAAGGAGACTGGACAGATTAGCAGAAAACCAAGGATTGTCTTGTCCCTTTACTCTAAATGTACGCAGGGGTGCATGTCTATCAATGATCTCCATAAAACCAAGATAAAAATAAGACCATGCGGTTTCTACATCAGCACACAGATCGATTTTACCCCAATCAAAATCAAACAGATCATGACCAAAACCCTGCTCCACAAAATGTTTTTTGTCTCTCTTAATGATAATGTGAGGTTTAACCTTTTGGACCTTAGTGTCCCTAATTGTGGCTACAACACAGTGATCGCTCAGATCATTTGCAAATACTCCCACAGATGAATATTTATGGGGAACATTAGTTAAAATTAGATCAATTAGGGAGGATTTCTTTGGAGACTTAATATTTGGGCGAGTAGGACTGTCCACAATCTGAGTAACATTTAAAGAGATACAAAGATTTTTAAAATCCTCTGACACTGCAGTTAACCAGTTCCAGTTACAATCTCCAAGTAGCACTATTTCCTTGTAGTCTAGTTGTGATAAAAGATTTGCCAGTGAAGACAAGGAGTCTTTGACAGCTGAGGGGGGTCTGTAACGGCCCACTACCATGACCTGTTGACCCTTTGCCACTTCTATATTTATGGCTAAAAATTCTAATTGCTTACTGATTGATTTGGAAACTACAGCGGTTACACTGAACTTATTCTTAACATAAATGGCAACGCCACCACCTTTATTTGGCCGGTCGGTACGATACACATTAAAACCATTTAAGGCAATGTCAGAGGCCAAAATAGATTTGTTTAGCCATGTTTCTGATAAAACAATGACGTCAGCGTCAGTTGAGCTCGCCCAGATACGACAAAATCTAGTTTAACTAACAGACTGCGCACATTCAAGTGGATGAAACCCAACCCAGACCTAGCTTTAAAATCAGCAGGAGTAGCGATCTGACTACTACTACTGGGCGGACCAGGGTTAGGTTGTACATTTCCTGACAGTAATAACAACAACAAAACCAGGCATCTTTTCCTCTTAAACGACACACATACATTGTCATCTAATTTAGAAACACCGGAAAAGTCTGCGAGAGTGTGATTTGAGCTTAAGAAGCAGTCCTGAAGAACCATCATCGCAGGAAAACAAAAAAGACAAACATATTTTGTCGAGCAGATTGTCTGTGACAAGGCAACCGGTAATTGTTTGAGTAACACATCCGAACCTTTGCAGGGGATGCCCACTGCGGGTGGCAGAACAGACCTGAATCCAGTAGACTCCTCAAAATGACTAGAGATCTTCTCATAGTCCAAAACAGTTAACAGGCACAGCAGAATCCCGATATGGGCCATTTTCCCAGACCAGCACACAGTATCCGCGATGTTCCTGGAGCAAAATCAGCACAGCAGCAAAGGACAGGCGAAAACAGCAGCGTGGAAGCGCTCCGGTCCCTCCGTGGTATCCCTGGAGTGAAAGCAGGCCTCTGCAACAGCAGAACCAGGACAGGTGGAAAGCAGGCCCCAGCTGTGGTAAAATCCTCCTCCGTACAGCAGCACACGCCCGGTGGAAGCAGGCCAAGCCCGAAGCGTGGATCTACTCCGTCTCTCCGCGACGACTCCGGGGTAAAAACCTCTCCAGTACAGCCGTATTCTACAGGTGGGAGCAGGCCTCCGTAGATCGCAGATCGCAGGCAGCAACAGGTGGAGCCGCTCCGTCTCTTCGCGACGTCTCCGGGGTAAAAACCTCTCCAGTACAGCCGTATTCTACAGGTGGGAGCAGGCCTCCATAGATCGCAGATCACAGGCAGCAACAGGTGGAGCCGCTCCGTCTCTTCGCGACGTCTCCGGAGGAAACACACCTCAGTACAGCCGTACTCGACAGGTGGGAGTAGGCCTCGGCAGATCGCAGACAACTAAAACTACTACTTGTATAAGCAGGGATGGCTAAACGTTTGTAAGCAGGAGAGCTAGATGCTAACAGATGCCAGATGCTAACAGGTAGTGCGAGCCTGTAGAAATTGCGACTGCCTCCAATGACAGCGTAGGATCGACTGAGGTTCGCTGACGAGGTGGTGTTTTAGAGAGGAGCAGAGAGAAGAGGGTGTAACGTACTGAGGGAATTCAGAGGCAACAGGTTCAGAAACATGAACACAACAACAACAACAACAACAACAACAACAAGAGGCTGGTAAACAGTGTGACGGAGCAAGCTGTTGTGTTGTAGTTCTGAATCAAGACTATTGAGAAGACTTCCAGCTCTAATAACCAAATTGCATGACTGGGATTATTCTTCTTTTCTTTCCGTCTCTGCTCTTATTTCTCAGGAACCAATGTATCAAATGACTCGCCACGTTCAACTGAGGGTTTTATAATATATGAGTGTATACAAGATCAACAAAACGAGGCTGTTTTTTCAACAGAGAAACAAGAGAGATCTTTCATTTAGTGCTTTTTTAAACCTGCACAAACACAACTCAGTGTGGAAAAGACATAGTTTATCCGTCACATAATATATCCCCCGTAGAAAACCGTTTGGGGTCACATTGATTATAATATTAGCTTTTTGGGCCAATGTAACATAACTGTATTCATTTTTGAGTAAAATAAAGGAAGTTATGACACATATTTCTCTTGGATTCTTACATAGATCTTTTAGCCTTCAGCATTGGATGTGTTTTGCAAAGAGGGGAGAAAGATGGAGACTAAATTAGGGCTGCCCAATTCATCGGAAACATTTTTCTAAAGGTCAAATATCTGAATGAAGTATTGTGGAGGTGCAGAGAAGTCCAGACCTACTGTACTGTATTTTAAAGACTTGATAAATAATCCTTAATTAGTACAGATTTCCTTAAAAATCACACCATAATAGATGTTTTTAAGGATAGTGTTTTTAAGGATAGTTTAAAATCGCATATCGCAGTTACAATATCACCAACAAGCTTATTTTTCAAAATCCTTCAGCCCCAATCTAACAGATGTTGATTAGCCAGATCTAAGGGGTGGTTGGGAGTGTCCACACACACACACACACACACTGATCAGACTGACAGCCAGATACAGTGATGGGACAGAGACGGACAGATGGACAGACAGGTGGATAAACAGAGCGCCAGTTTGGACGGACTGGCAGACGAAGAGACGAGCAGACGGACAGACAGAGAGCTGTGATGCTGCTCATAAAGACAGCCGACAGACGTATAAATAGAGCGGAGGAGACTCACACACACACACACACACACACACACACACACACACACACACACACACACACACACACACACACACACACACACACACACACACACACACACAGGGACATTCAGAAATAAAGAGATGGATATTTGATGCTCAGTTCAAACCTTATTAATTGTTTACCTAACCCTAGGCTCGAGATACAGTACACACACACACACACACACACACACACACACACACACACACACACACACACCATGTATACATCACTTCAGGGGACATTACATTGACTTACATGCATTTCCTGGAGACTTATCCTAACCTTAACCATAACCAACACATGCCTAACCCTAACCCTAACACTTAACCTAACCCTAACCCTTAACCTTACCCTTACCCTAAACCTAACCAAGTCGTCACCCTATAATTAATGATTCCCCTCATGGGGACCTCCAATTTGTCCCCATAAGGGTGGCGAGTCCCCACACGTGACTATGTAAACAGATGTAGGTCCCCACAAGTATAGTAATGCTAGGACACACACACACACACACACACACACACACACACACACACACACACACACACACACACAAAGGGACATTCAGAAATAAAGAGATGGATATTTGATGCTCAGTTCACACCTTATTAATCGTTTACCTAACCCTAGGCTCGAGCTACAGTACACACACACACACACACACACTCAACAAATATACACTCAATGTCATGTAAGGTTGTCATAATCGTAATATTTAAAACATGAAATATTGATTTAATGTAAAAAATACATACATGATAATATTGTGTAAATAATCCAATTACTCTTTTTCCTCTTCTCGTCTTGTTTCCCTCCTCCAAGTATAATTATCTTACCAAAGAAGTGAGAAAATACACTTTAAACACAGTTCAAGTTGCATTTACTGTAAGTGATTTTATTTCAAATGTATAATATGGATAAAGATATGTCCTGATAGTGTTGCTTTTATTATTTCAGCCATGATGATTGTGTAGTGAATACCCTTTCTTATAACACTCCACTGCTACTGCTAATTCTTTGACTCTCATATTCTCATAGTACTCACATCTTAGACTATAGTTTTTCTTTCATAAGCCCCTTTCACACATGCACTGCATCCCTAAAATTGTCTAGACATATCCCTCTGGCGCTGTGTGTGAGAACGCAAATACTCTATTCATTTGGATCAGAGATCAAACTGACTTTACCCTGCAAGCGCTCTGGTACAAAATCTGTGATGTTCTCATTGTCGTGATGACCTCTCAAAGTCAAAGTCAACTTTATTGTCAATCTTTCAGGTTGTGTGTACAGACAGAGAGATCGAAATACGGTTTCCCACAATCCCGAATACACTAACAAAGATATATACAAATATGTATACACCTGTTTGGAAAATATCACTGGTCCCCGGCTTGAGCTTCAACATCAGGATCCATGTGTTTGTGATCCTCTCCAGAATGGAAGTAGTCATCACATACAGAGCATCAACTAGTTCCTGAGCAGTGTCCTTCACATGCTGATATCCAAGAGAGGGAGTTACACAGTCACAAGATGGAGGAATACCGGTTCTTAGGTACAAAATACTGAGTTTTTTCTTAACATTTTGTTTTTTTCCTCAAATTAAAAAAATTCGGACTTTTCTCAAAATTCGGACTTTTTCACAATATAAAAAAAATTCTGCATTTTTCTTCAAAAATTCTGAATTTTTCTTCAAAAATTCTGAATTTTCCTCAAAATTCTCACTTTTTCTCAAAATCTCAAAATTCTCACTTTTTTTGAATACTTAAAAATGTTAATAATCCCTCGTCACCGGCTTGAGCTTCAATCTCAGGATCCATGTGTTTGTGATCCTCTCCAGAATGGAAGGAGTCATCACATACAGAGCATCAACTAGTTCCTGAACAGTGTCCTTCACATGCTGATATCCAAGAGAGGGAGTTACACAGTCACAAGATGGAGGAATAGAAAGCAGTATTCAATGTTTACTTCAGATTAGCTCCACGTCAGAAATGAGCATGCTTGATGTCTATCTCCATAGAGGCTGAATCATCATGTTAATCACATAGCTATCATATGCCTCAAACAGTCCTGATGCTCTTCTAGGTAATCACACATCCTGTCATGTTCACAGCTGCAGTTGGGATACCTTTGTTATCATGTGGACTCTGATACTGGAAGAAGACATTCACTATTTTCCCAACAGCACCTCTATATACAATGAACAGACACATGTATACATGTGCACACATTAAGACATAAATAAAAGCACAACAATCAATATATACAAAATAACAGTCACTTCAATCACTTTGAGAAATGTGCAAGACTTTCCATAGCAGCGTAAAAAGTGTGTGTTTCTGTAACTGCTTACCTGTTTTAATGGCTGTGACAGAAATGACTAACTTGCTGCGTGCATGCGGTATATAATCAACATAATGTCCTGTTCTGTACACCGGCGCCATCCCTCTCCTAAACCAAACAGTGTTTCCAGGTAAACATCTGACCTAGACATGTGTGAAAAGGAGACTTCAGACAGCGTGTGGACCTGATGCTCCAGACATTGTTTGGATTTCACATGAGAAACGGCCTTATGATTCTTTCCTGCAATCAATCCCTTGGATACCAGGCACGCTGTTCTGGTTGTCATCGTCCTATTGATTGTTTGATAAATGTCAAGATGGTGATTCTTATCTAACCTGAGCCACTCAGACCTTGCTGTTCATTTATTCCCAGGGAATCAACAATGAGTCATTTCTCAACCTGACCTACCCTTAAGGAGTACCTGGAAGAAGGACGTTTATGTATCCCCTTAATGTTCAAGATGTATAAAAAAGGAAATACTCAGAGGTACATAAATACCTTTCCACTCAAGATGGCTGTAATCATCTAGATGTCTGGTAAGTGACGCAGTTCCACTCAGAATGAGTCACAGTCTTCATCATGAGGAAGCTGTGTGTGTGTGTGTGTGTGTGTGTGTGTGTGTGTGTGTGTGTGTGTGTGTGTGTGTGTGTGTGTGTGTGTGTGTGTGTGTGTGTGTGTGTGTGTGTCTGTGTCAAAAAGATGAATTTAGAGGATTATATTTGAATATGCATGATAAAATAAATAGATTTATTAATCCCAATTTGGGAAATTATTTTGTTACAGAAGCAGTGTGTTTAACATTAAAATACAAATACTTAAAAAGTGCAATAGAGTTAAAAATTAAAAAATGAAAATGAAAAATAGTTTATCAAATATTTAAAAATAAATCTGGATATTAAATAAATCAAAAATACTGCAGTAGCAGGAATATAGGCTTATTCTATAGGAGCATAGCCACACTGTATATACATGTGATAGTATATCATTTACAGATATACAGAAAATCAGCCACAAATATCACTGTGAGGCAGGCAGTGGGATATTATGGTCTGTCGCCCATGAGGGTGGCTGATTAGCAGACTCAGGTCTGGCAGGTGGTCAGGTCACAGAAATAAAAGAGTTAGAGAAGACAGCCTGTGACAAATCACTTCTGTTCCTCGCCTGCTTCTTACAGCAGAGGCACCTGTTGCAAGACGCAAATATACTAAATTCTCCTTAACAACATTTCACTAAATTGTTGCTTTCAGCTGATAAACTCTTTTAAAAGTTTCCCTATTTTTACCAATAGAGGCTTTGAATATAACAGAAGCGACCAAATGCAGTCTTTTACAGCCAAACATGTTCTAAGCCTTCCATCTGGATACTTTCCCCAACTGCTGGCTACTCAATATCCTTGCAGGAAGTCATGCACATGCCTGTACATACTAAACACATCATGGCACACACACACACACACACACACACACACACACACACACACACACACCACACACACACACACACACACACACACACACACACACACACACACACACACACATATATACACACACACACACATACCATGTATCCATCACTTCAGGGGACATTACATTGACTTACATGCATTTCCTGGAGACTTATCCTAACCTTAACCATAACCAACACATGCCTAACCCTAACCCTAACCCTAACCAAGTCTTCACCCTAAAATTAATGATTTCCCTCATGGGGACCTCCAATTTGTCCCCATAAGGGAGGCCAGTCCCCACACGTGACTATGTAAACATATTTAGGTCCCCACAAGTATAGTAATGCTAGACCACACACACACACACACACACACACACACACACACCCACACACACACACACACACACACACACACACACACAGATGGTGTAGACATGGACACTGGTTTGGGCCCTCTGTCTCACACAATGGGGCCCATGTAATAATAAATAATAATACATTTGATTTGTAAGCGCTTTTCCTGATGCTCAAAGCGCTTATATAAGAAAAATAACAACAAAAGTAAAAAGTGCTAAGCTAGGTGGAATGAAGGCGAGGGGTTAGTGGATTAGGAGTTGAAGGCAAGAGTGAAAAGGTGAGGTTTGAGGGATTGTTTGAATGATGTGAGAGTGTTGGCAGATCGGACGTGGCTGGAGAAAAAACGAATCGTTGCTCATGACATTTCTGAGACCATTCTTTAAGAGTGTCACATTCATCACAGCGTAACGCTCAACAGGTGACCTTCAGGGCTGAGAGGTGAGAGGAACAGAAGAGGAACAGAAGAGGGACACAGAGTTGAATGATCCGGTGACAGAGCAGACCAGTGACCTTGTTTATATTAATGAATGCAAATGAAAACAGCTGAGACAGACTTGGCTCGACAGCCAACACTACCTACTGCATTCTCCTCCATTTACTGATGCTAAATATTTCATGTTCCCATCCAGAGCCATCAGTCGTCTGGGCCATCTGTCTGCTTAGCAAAGGCTGTCTGCTCCATCCATCTCTCCCTGTATGATCCACCTGCTCTCCTTCTGCTTGTGTTTATACCGACACTTTCTCCAACTGTTTCAATGTGAAGTGAAAGCCTGCACACACAGTTGGTGGAAGTAGCTAATTAGGGAACAAAGCCACTTATTACACAGCTTTTTACAAAAGTTACAAAAGTCTGTCTTCTTCTGCTGTTCCCGTTAGTGTTTACTTCCTGTCTGTCTTCTTCTGCTGTTCCCGTGAGTGTTTACTTCATGTCTGTCTTCTTCTGCTGTTCCCGTGAGTGTTTACTTCATGTCTGTCTTCTTCTGCTGTTCCCGTTAGTGTTTACTTCCTGTCTGTCTTCTTCTGTTCCCTTTAGTGTTTACTTCCTGTCTGTCTTCTTCTGATATTATCTTAAGTGTTTACTTCCTGTCTGTCTTCTTCTGCTGTTCCCGTGAGTGTTTACTTCCTGTCTGTCTTCTTCTGCTGTTCCTGTTAGTGTTTACTTCATGTCTGTCTTCTTCTGCTGTTCCCTTTAGTGTTTATTTCCTCTCCTTCTTCTTCTGCTGTTCCCTTTAGTGTTTACTTCCTGTCTGTCTTCTTCTGCTGTTCCCTTTAGTGTTTACTTCCTGTCTGTCTTCTTCTGCTGTTCCCATTAGTGTTTACTTCCTGTCTGTCTTCTTCTGCTGTTCCCTTAGTGTGTACTTCCTGTCTGTCTTCTTCTGCTGTTCCCTTTAGTGTTTACTACCTGTCTGTCTTCTTCTGCTGTTCCCTTTAGTGTTTACTTCCTGTCTGTCTTCTTCTGCTGTTCCCTTTAGTGTTTACTTCCTGTCTGTCTTCTTCTGCTGTTCCCATTAGTGATTACTTCCTGTCTGTCTTCTTCTGCTGTTCCCTTTAGTGTTTACTTCCTGTCTGTCTTCTTCTGCTGTTCCCATTAGTGTTTACTTCCTGTCTGTCTTCTTCTGCTGTTCCCATTAGTGTTTACTTCCTGTCTGTCTTCTTCTGCTGTTCCCGTGAGTGTTTACTTCCTGTCTGTCTTCTTCTGCTGTTCCCTTTAGTGTTTACTTCCTGTCTGTCTTCTTCTGCTGTTCCCGTGAGTGTTTACTTCCTGTCTGTCTTCTTCTGCTGTTCCCGTGAGTGTTTACTTCATGTCTGTCTTCTTCTGCTGTTCCCGTTAGTGTTTACTTCCTGTCTGTCTTCTTCTGTTGTTCCTGTTAGTGTTTACTTCCTGTTTCATTTCTTCTACTGTTCCCTTTAGTGTTAACTTCCTGTATGTCTTCTTCTGCTGTTCCCTTTAGTGTTTACTTCCTGTCTGTCTTCTTCTGCTGTTCCCATTAGTGATTACTTCCTGTCTGTCTTCTTCTGCTGTTCCCTTTAGTGTTTACTTCCCGTCTGTCTTCTTCTGCTGTTCCCGTGAGTGTTTACTTCCTGTCTGTCTTCTTCTGCTGTTCCCTTTAGTGTTTACTTCCCGTCTGTCTTCTTCTGCTGTTCCCGTTAGTGTTTACTTCCCGTCTGTCTTCTTCTGCTGTTCCCGTTAGTGTTTACTTCCTGTCTGTCTTCTTCTGTTGTTCCTGTTAGTGTTTACTTCCTGTTTCATTTATTCTACTGTTCCCTTTAGTGTTAACTTCCTGTCTGTCTTCTTCTGCTGTTCCCTTTAGTGTTTACTTCCCGTCTGTCTTCTTCTGCTGATTTCTCTGTCTTTGTTTCACCTCTTTCCTTGTCTTGTTATTTTATACTTTCTTTGTTCCCTTTACTTTGAGAGAGCAGACTGCTGATTGTTCAAATTGACTAATCAGAATTGAGTATTCAACTAAGACGTGAAACAACGAAACAAAGATTAATTTGCATGATTGTGCAATGATTTTAATATGAAATGGGTATTTGTCTGACATGTTATCCTAAAGACGCTACATTGGGCATGAAAGGCGTCATGTGGAAACGTTGTGTACAGTGTGCTTTTCTGACGGCTCCACTGCAATGTATGAGTAATGCCTTAGTCTGCACTTTGTGGATTAGTCATGTCTGAAGCCCCTTTACTTCCATCCACTTACTGGTTTGCCTTTGCAAACATGTTTTACCTCAATCATATTAATATTGAGTGTAATCAACAGAGCTTTTGTGTTTGAGTGGCTGCTCACAGTGCAGCACAACAGTACATCGTACAACAAATAATAATCAAGCAGTCAGGAGTAAAGAAAAATGACAGTAATATGTACTGGTTTCCATTGAGAGGTAATGCGTGTTGCTGGTGGGAAGGAGGAGAGGAAGTGCAAAACACACTAATTCAAGAAAACATTTCACTACTTGTGCTTTTCACCAGGGACGTGCACAGGTACGGGCTAATGTTGCCCGGGCAACGGCCCGTTTGGCCTCTTTGGCTGACCTGCCCCTCTGGAGAGAGCGAGTTTGTTTTTCTTTTTTCTGTTGTGGCCGAATCAACATGATGAGCCCACAATCAGTATTGTAGCGTCTCGCTGCGGGAAACACACTTTGTCAGCGCTGTCATCTGCCGGTGCCTTAAGACCACCTCAGTGTCGGATTTTGGAAACTTGATTTTGAGTTGTCTCATGGCAGTTAGGGTATAAGGGACAAACCAGGGGACTTTACTTCCTCTTGATGCCGGCGGTTATTTACAAAAAATCACCTAAATATAGCTACTTGTTGTTATTGTGCTTCTGTCTTTCTGTGTCTTCTCATCTGTAAACTCGCCTCAACGCGCCGCTCGCTCTCTTCTCTTGATCGCCCTCTCCAGGGGCGGCGCCAGGGGGGAGCTAGGGGGTGCTGAAGCACCCCCCAGGATTGCCAAAGCACCCCCTAAGCACCCCCAATACATATGTTTTTTTTATTTATTATTTATTAAAATTATTATTATTATTTTTATTAAATTAGAAAAAAATTAAAAAATTAAAAAATTATTGATCACATCAATGCAAATGTGAAACAAACTCATTTTTTTACCAAAAACATAAAGCCAACACAGGTGATATGATTAGGCCAATGGCCAGCACCCATTAGATTTTTGACCTACCCATAGGCTAAATTACTTTGTGACACTTCAGTGACTTCCTGTTAGCTAGAGCGCCAAATTATTAGCTAACGTGGATGTTGAGCAAAGGGAAAAATTGATCGTTTTTTAGTCCTAAAACGTCCACGTGTAAGCGAGAGGGATTCTGAATCTGCACATAATAGGCATCGTGAGGCAGAGGCTGAAGGTGTCACGCTCACCGACCAGGAGGAGGACCAAGAAAAGCCGTGGGAGGATGGAGATGAGGAGGAAGGAGCTGAAAGGCCCAGCCCCGCGGCTGCACCTGCTGCTGCTGCTGCTGCTGCTGCGGAGGAGGAGGAGGAGGAGGAGGAGGAGGACATAAGTAACAATCCTCAAGAGGGCCCAAGACGGCCAATTCTTCAAAAATACCCCACACGGCCATTTGGAAATCAGCAGAGATGTTTCTATAAAGGCTGGATGGATCAACATGTATGGTTAGAATACAGCGTGTCCGAAGACGCAGCGTTTTGCTTTGCTTGTCGGCACTTTTCAAAACGAGTGCACGGAGTGCAACCAGCATTCATCTGCAACGGGGTCAACAACTGGCGAAAAGCATCAGCGACTCTGAACATTCATCATGAAAGTGCGGCGCACAAGTTTGCTATGGAAACATGGAGTGAGTTTAAACAAAAACAGACAAGTGGCTCAAAAATAGCAAACATGATTGACAAGGGACATTCAGCTTTGGTTATGGAGAACCGAAAGTACATGCAGGCCGTGGTTGAAAGCCTTCGCTATACCGCTTGTCAGGGAATCGCACAGCGAGGTCACAGCGAGGGTGGGGACTCCTCTAATAGGGGTAATTTTATCGAGCTTTTGCACCTCATCAAAATGTTTGATGTTACAGTGGATAAAAAATTAGCAAGCAATCCATCAAATGCCAAA
Organism: Gymnodraco acuticeps; assembly: GCF_902827175.1. NCBI lineage: Eukaryota > Metazoa > Chordata > Actinopteri > Perciformes > Bathydraconidae > Gymnodraco > Gymnodraco acuticeps. Next base: position 94,464 of record NW_022990280.1, on the reverse strand, counting down.
TACACTCACCATGACATACAGAACGAATTATTTAATATAATGGCTGATATGATACGAAAAGAAATAAGTGATGAGGTGGGGGAGGCAGAGTACTTTGCTGTTTTGGTTAGACATTAGTAAGAAGGAACAGATTTCATTAATCGTGCGGTATTTACAGCCACTGACAGAGACGTTGCATGAGTAATTCTTGCATTTCACCCCAGCAGATGGGTTAGACGCAGACTCACTACTAAACAGCATAAAGCTTACACTCAGTCAGTGTAATATAGACATTAATGGTTGTGTTGGCCAGTGCTATGACGGAGCATCTGTAATGTCAGGATGTAACAATGGAGTGCAGGAAAAGTTCAGGAAAGAAGTGCCACAGGCAATTTATATACATTGCCATGCTCATAGGCTCAACTTGGTGCTGGTGGACTGTGTGCATAATGTCAACGCTGCAGCAGAGTTTTTTGAGACACTACAAATGCTCTACAAGTTTTTCTCTGGGTCAGTGGTGCACGATCTGTTCATGAAAAAACAAAAGGAACTCGAGCCAACAGCACAGTGCGTAGAACTCAAGAAGCTGAGTGATACTCGCTGGGCATGCCAATATACTGCAATCTGGGCAGTCAATAAAACTCTCCCAGCAATACTGGCAGTGGCTACCCTGCGTGACATCATCGGCCTGTCAAATCCACACCGGAGGACAGAGGCGAGAGCTCTCAGTGCAATCATGGACGAGACATTTGTTGTACATCATTATTTTCGAAGATGTATTCAGAACAACCAAGTTCATGTCGGATCAGCTTCAGTCCGCCACTTTTGATCTGGCAGATGATCTGGCCCAGTCTGTTACCACTGCCATATCTGAAAAGCGGACCGAGGGAAATCAGAAATGAAGCAGAAAGTCTGTGCGTGAAGGCAGGAATTGCACCACAGACGCAACGTGAGAGAAGGCGGGCCCAAACATCTCGACATCTGGAGGGGTTTGTAGTGGAAGCCCCGTTAGAAAGAGCACGCTTAGAAACAGATGACCTGAGAACACACTCGTTCTATCCTGTTATAGACAGGCTGTTAATGGAGATGAAACGTCGCTTTTCAACAGAAACCAATGAAGTACTGAGAGGTGTGTCCGCCCTGAGCCCCAAACACACATCATTTCTGGACAAACAAATGATACTGCCCCATGGCCCGCCACTATGGAATCAGTGAGGAAAACCTGTCTGCAGAGCTTTACCAAGTTCGCCGGCTGTTGCAAAGAAAAGAAGAACAGGGACATACTATCACCAGCACCAAGGAGTTTCTATCCCTCATGAGGCCATACAGAGATGCATTTATAGACTTGTACAAACTGATATGCATATCTCTGACACTTCCCGTGACCTCAGTGAGCTGTGAGCGCAGTTTTTCTTGTCTGCGTCGTTTGAAAAACTACCTGAGGAACACCAGTGGGGACTCTCGAACCAGTAACCTGGCACTATTGGCCATAAACACTGTGAGAACAAGGGCCCTGGACAGCGACAAAATCATTGATGCATTTGCCCTCAGCCACAACAACAGACGCATTGTTTTGTTATGAAGACGTCTAATGGTAAGTGCATGATGATGCACCCCCTCTGTTGCCTATTATAAATGTAATGCATTGATGGTTGAGGCAAACATTCTGACTGTTTATAGTTATTTCTATGTGGTCTACTTGTGTTAAATTCTATGTTCAGAGCCAGTGTGTTAGGCTTGTGGACCTTACCCGCTGTAACAGTTGTAAATATGCAGTGGTGTTTGTTTGTACATCATTTAAATTAGTATAATCACACTGGTTCTGTGTTCTTCGTTTATTTATGTTCAATACCTGACAAGGTCGGAGATCAGTGGGCGGAACTTCTGAAATGTAGTCACTATACTCAGAAGATTATTTTTGTGTGTACACCCACCACCCTTTATATTGTTCCTCACGTTTCCTCTTCCCTTTTTGTTTTTGTAAATGTTTCCACGTGAGAGGAGTCACTGTGAGGGATACAACATGTAATACTGATTTGTTATATCTGTTGTCAGCGATTAAAAGAAAATCGTCTAAACTGTATGCTGGCTCGGGTCTCATCCATCCATGAACAACGCAAAACACAACGCAGAGACCGCTTAATGTTGCTCTCAAAGTGCACCAATTGATGCATTTAACTTCAATATTTAAAATAAAATCTTCACGCCTTTCATTGTAACAGTTGCGGGTGTACTGTGTGTGTGCGCATGTGGGGAGTGTTGCAGTAGAAAATTCAACTGTAGCGCCGGTGCATTAATGGGAAAACCTAAATGTTTGAGCACCCCCTATGAAACGTCAAGCTACCCCACAGCACCCCCTAGAGGAAATCTCTGGCGCCGCCACTGGCCCTCTCACGGGTGAACAGTTCAATGTCCCGCTTCATTGTAGGATTTATGCCATGTCTCTAATTTAGTTTGACCATCTCTGTTACTAAGTTATGGAATACTTAATAAATAAGTCATTAGATACCTACCGTTACTGCGCTCATAAAGAATGATAAGAATAAGAATAATGTGTAATGAACGGGTTTCATTAATTAGTGAGTTAATTAAGGTAATTAGTTAGAGGCCCTATTTTATCAGTATGTCTGCAGAGCAGTTACAAAGGTCAAACTACATTAGAACAGAATTGTCCCAATGTTGTCTTAATAGTTACTAACATTAGATATTTTAATGAGATATGGATCGCAAAACAAAAAATGTCCCTGGTTTTCTTTTTTTTAAAATCAAGTCACCGAATGCAAGCAGTCGCCTCAGCTTATTTTGTTATGAGATGTGAATTACTGTTCAATTTAGTTGATGTAATAATCGTTTGGTTTCTTTCACATTAAAAACAAGTTACAATTTTCAAAAGGTCTTGTGTTTTTTATCGGGGGGGGGGGGGGGCTTTTTCCAGTTTAGAGCAACAGCCCCTCGAAATGTTTGTGCACGCCCCTGCTTTTCACCCCTCATTTAAATCGTGTTTTGCACCTCAGGGCCACCATACAGGCTGCAGCTGCTTAAAGACACAATTAGTCATTTGTTTCATGTAATCTTACGGGTGTTTTCAGTCAGAGTACAGCCTAATTAAAAACAAAGGCCTGGTGTCCTGTTATGTTTGCAGACAGTACAAATGTCAACAAACATTTGATCAAATCACACAACATTAAAATTGTTGTTTTAGTGGCTGAATTTATCGTGTTTCTTGTATTTTGTGTGCAGATGCATTCGCAGAGTGTGCCTTTAACAATCAGAAATGGAAGACAAAAGCAGAAATAGTAGGAAAGCAATATTGTTTCCATCTTTGGGAAAATACAGGTTAACATTTTTGCAAAGAAAAATCAATAATCGCCAAGTCCCCAAGGCCGGGTGACGAAAAAGTGAATTTTCTGCTCTGATGCACCAACACAAAAAGAACTGAACTCTGCCCTTATTAAAATGCTTACTTATACATAATATATATACACACACACACACACACACACACACACACACACACACACACACACACACACACACACACACACACACACACACACACACACACACACACACACACACACACACACACACACACACACACACACACACACACACACACACACCAAGAACATGTGATGGATGCGGGGAAGAAAGAGAGAGACATTTGCCCCTGAGTAGCCTCATTGTGGTTGCTCATGCATGTATATATTCACATGCGATTTCAAAAACAACATTTCAGAGGTAAACAGAAATATGCTTCCTTTCTAATCAGCATTTCGCCTTCACGGTGAATCTCAATATGTAGCCAAGGTCAATAAATGGTCGCACACACACTCAATAACTAACACACATGCCCATCATGATAGAAAATATATATGTATGTTCTGTGTGTAATGTGCACAGAGATGAGAGATAATTGGAAGGGAAGGAGAGAAGATTAAAAGATGGCTGAGGATCACATGTTGGTGTCTGTGCTCTGAATTCTTCATGTGTTAGGAGCTCAGAGCCGGTCGTCTTGTTACAACAGCGGCGCTTCAGTAAAACACGGCCGCTAAAATGTTAAACATTAAAGAACAACTTCACAGCTTTGTTGTCCTGAACCACTGGATATAAATAATAACACACAAACGCTCAACAGACAACACCAGCGTCCGCTCGTCTTCCTCCACAGGTGAGTCGAAAGTCTTCATTGTGTTTAGTTTATATATCATTTCTTTGTAGATGTTTAAGTGATTTTAAACTTGTGTTTCTCATTGTCAGTTTCTATGTGTTGTCTTCAGTGTAGCTCTTGCTAGTGTAAGCTCTTTTGATTGTTGACAATAAAAGTATTGAACAAATTGTAATGTAACTCACACACAGCCTATTTTATCTTGGTGTTTCTCATGCAGGAAATAAAAGGCTTGGCGGGGGAGACCCCACACTGTGGTCCAGGCAATGGAATATATTCAAAGACGTTTACCCACAGGTGTTTATCGTAGTGACCGATATACTCAGCCATAGGAATATCCACTCACTGATCTCTCTCTGTATTTCCTCAACGTCTCTCAGCTGTATTTAGAAAGGATTGAACACTACGAGACATCCAGTTAAGATGCCGTTATTGGAGCTGAGCTAAATCAGACGAGCCTGAAACTAATGGTGCGGTCAAACCAGAATTAGCCAGGCAAATGTACTAATGGGAGTGTGTGTGTGTGTGTGTGTGTGTGTGTGTGTGTGTGTGTGTGTGTGTGTGTGTGTGTAGAGTTAAAATGGCGGCGAGCTCCACAGCAGCTAAATTATAGCGTACAGCTTCTTATCAAACACTGTCATTATCCTCAGTCATTGTCCTGCAGCCTAGCAGCATGCAACAGCTGCTTGAATTGCTCTATTGTGCGGTTACACACACACATCAATACTTGAATTAAATGTCAACAATTTCTCTACGACTGGCATGAATTTCTCAGGTCAGAGTTCACTCAGATTGTGGGATCTATTTGCAAAACCAGAGGCAAATATCCAACCACACCTTAGTTCTGCTCGATTATGGCCAAAATCATAATCTCGATTATTTGGGTCAATAATTGATATCACGATTATTAAAAAAACGATTATCCATTTACTTTGAAAACATCAATGTATGGGAGAAAAAAAGTGAACAGTATGTTTTTAACAGTTGTTTACCCTGAACTTCAACTGAAAAAACTATTTAAAAAAAAAAGAAATCAATAATAAAAAAAGAATCGTTTTATTTAGTTTACGTTGTTTTCGTAATCGTTGCAAGCCATAATCGTAATTGCAACTAAAATATGATTAATTGAGCAGCCCTACTTGAGAGACTGTTTTTACCTTTCAAAACAAGGGTTCTTCACACACCCATCATGTTTGGCATTTGAATAATTATCATGCTGTAATCAAATTGACTGCACAACGCCCTGCAGCACTCCATCAATCTGGTTGAAGGAGGATCATGAGTTAAAGTCTCTCTCATCAATTTGACACGGCGCCATAATTGCATAATCTTATGACTCTGGCAGGCTATATTAAGAAAGGTAGTAATAATGCTCGCACACACACACACACACACACACACACACACACACACTCACACACACACACACACACACACACACACACACACACACACACACACACACACACACACACACACACACACACACACACACACACACACACCACACACACACACACACACACACACACACACACACACACACACACACACACACACACACACACACACACACACACACACTGTACCCAAACGAGGCTTCTGCTTTTCACACATTCAGCCAATTAGCTCGACGGTGGAGTTGATAGAGCAGTCAGTCACTGTTGCTTCTCTGGAGCTGGCAGGCCGGGATAAGAGGGGAATGAGGAGGAAATAAAATAATACCCGGTGAGGTTTAGATACCAGGAAGGCTCATTTACACACATTTACATACCATGTTGGGGTAAAGGCAAATAACGTTGAACAAATACACTTGAACCATGTCATCATTTGGCAACAGCGATTGATATTACTAACAGAGAGCGCCCTGAAAATGTGTGTTTTATGAGATGCTGCCTGTCAGAGCTCGACGTCAGAGGGATTAAAAACATCCCGAGCCTATTTGGCCAGAGCAGCTATGTTGATTGTAAAGAAATCTCGAAACGTGCAAACAATCTGAATATTTCCAGGGTGTTAGACCTTCCTTTTTCTAACGGCTCGCCACATCAGTAAGCACCATGCATTATGTAAGATGTAGCAGGCTGATTTTAGCATGTAGCAGAGTGGAACAATGTTCACACACGGTCTATGTTTGCACTCGACATTTAGTCATGTCAATTTGAGATGTTGACCTATGATGGTGGCATTCAGCATTTTAGAGAATAAATGGTAAGTGGACTGAACTTATATATTATATAGTGCTTTTCCACTCTTTAGGACAACTCAAAGCGCTTTACATATGCAAGTCAGCATTCACCCACACATTCATACAGAAGCAGAGGCTGCCATAAAAGGTGCCACCTGCTCAGGGAGACTAACGTTCACCCACACACTCTCTCTCTCACACACACACACACACACACACACACACACACACACACACACACACACACACACACACACACACATACCATGTATACATCACTTCAGGGGACATTACATTGACTTACATGCATTTCCTGGAGACTTATCCTAACCTTAACCATAACCAGCACATGCCTAACCCTTAACCTAACACTAACCCTAAACCTAAACCTAACCAAGTCTTCACCCTAAAATTGATGATCCCCCTTATGGGGACCTCCATTTTGGAGGCGAGTCCCCACACGTGACTGTGTAAACAGATGTAGGTCCCCACAAGTATAGTAATGCTAGGCCACACACACACACACACACACACACACAAACACACACACTGCTGGCCATCGGGGGCAATTTGGGGTCAAGTAACATCGACATGTTGACTACAGGGGGACTTGGGGACGAACCCTCAACCTTCTTATTGGAGGACGACTGCTATCCCTCACAGACACAGTTGCCGTCTACTATATATATATATATTACATAATATTACTTTCATCTTCCAGTATTTACTCTGGTCATCTGTGGTGCAGAGTTTTATGGCAGTGGCTTTGAGGCAATTTGTTGACAACCCAGCAAAACCTTTCTTTTTCATATCTTAAAAGCGATAATCTATTTTCTCTAAACATGTATGCATATGTAAAGATACAGTCAAATAAATGTACCAGAGTGGAATTTGGCTTGTGCACAGTGCTACAGTTTACATACATACATAACGAAAGCAAGGCATTTCTGTTGCTTGCTCTGCTAATGTTCTCTTGTAATTGAACATGTGGTGAACATGTGGTGCTCTGGCCACTCGGTCAGATACAGAGACCATAAAACCGGCTCTAAAGCACAAACAATAACAACAATGGTTTGATGTTGTCAGTGGGACCTGTAAAGACAGGTCAAGCCAATCTGTCTGGTGCAGTAACAGGTGCATGTGATGCTTTCTCCCAGCAGCCTGTCACTGACCAGCTGCCACTCCCAGAGCCATGGAAAACAGCATTGTTTCATTAATGCAACGCCGCGAGGGAGACATCGCCTGCTGCAAAGTCAATATTTGCTAAAATTACACAAAAGCAAGAAGCAATGGCAAACTGATGAGTAGCGGCCGGGCTAATGATGCAATACATCGGTCATCTAACAATCTGAAAAAACATACGAATGGACATGAAGACATGTTGAAAAAATTATGAAAAAGACCATTTGCACACAGAAACATGGACGCAGGCTTGGATCCCAAAGATATTGAAGTGACTGTTATTTTGTATATATTGTATATTGTTGTGCTTTTATGTGTCTTAATGTGTGCAAATGTATAAATGTGTCGGTTGATTGTGTATATATAGGATATACATATTTGTATACATATATATTTGTATTTTTGTATTCGGGATTGTGGGAAATGGTATTTCGATCTCTCTGTCTGTACACACAAACTGAAAGATGGACAATAAAGTTGACTTTGGTTAAAAATGTCCTCTGAGACCCTTCCACTGTGTTCAGTGAGCAGGTTGGAGGTAGAGTGACGCTCTCCAGGCACTCGCTGACAGATCCTGTTTGGGTCACTTGGCTCTGACACACTTTCTGCCCGACTGACTGAAGAGACTCAAACTGCCCTACTCCATCTTTAACTCTCCTCCAAGCCAGGTGCCACAATCTACTTTCCATCTAAGCATGATTTGAATTTGAATGAAAAGATTGAGTCTGTGTATTTTACCCTGACGTCTAGACGAACAGTTTGTTGTTAAGTCTGTGCAAGAGCAGTGTTTTAGTGGTGCAAGAATGAGCCAATTTAGTGGTGCAAGAATGAGCATGTTAGCACTTCTAGTTCACTCAAAGTCAATGATGTTTGAATGGTCTTCAAGTTAGATGCCTGAAATAAGATATACGTTAATAACAAGGGTAATACCAATAATAATACCATCAAATACATTAGTAAATACCCCACTGGTGAATTTTAAAAGCAGCGGTTGCTAGCAAGTGTCTAAATGAGACGATTGAACATCATCACGCCCAACATTAGCCACCTTTAGCTTAGCGGTGGTGACGTGAAGTCATGTGACCGTGCTGTAGTTCCTTTATAGCCCAACGTTAGCCACCTTTAGCTTAGCGGTGGTGACGTGAAGTCATGTGACCGTGCTGTAGTTCCTTTATAGCCCAACGTTAGCCACCTTTAGCTTAGCGGTGGTGACGTGAAGTCATGTGACCGTGCTGTAGTTCCTTTATAGCCCAACATTAGCCTCCTTTAGCTTAGCGGTGGTGATGTGAAGTCATGTGACCGTGCTGTAGTTCCTTTATAGCCCAACGTTAGCCACCTTTAGCTTAGCGGTGGTGACGTGAAGTCATGTGACCGTGCTGTAGTTCCTTTATAGCCCAACGTTAGCCACCTTTAGCTTAGCGGTGGTGACGTGAAGTCATGTGACCGTGCTGTAGTTCCTTTATAGCCCAACGTTAGCCACCTTTAGCTTAGCGGTGGTGACGTGAAGTCATGTGACCGTGCTGTAGTTCCTTTATAGCCCAACATTAGCCGCCTTTAGCTTAGCGGTGGTGACGGTGGGATTGGTGGATTCGTGTGTGGGAGACATCTGTTTTTGCTCTTTAATGACGTGCACAGAAACAATATGAATTCAATGAATTCAGTTTTATCAAGAAGGCCAAGAACAATGATTTTAACACTGTCCTACAGATGCAGTATCATTTCTAATAGGACCTCCTCCCTGATCCTCTCAAGGAACTTTCTCTTTCTGAATCTACAGATATCAAGATAACTTTGTCCTCTTTCTTATATATTAGCATCTTTGACAGAATAATATCCCCTGGCTGTATCCATATGTGTTCCTGCGTGATTTGTAATTACCCAGGAGACAGTGCGATGCCCCCTGGGGACACAAAGCTCCATCTGGTGACTTCAGAGCGCTGAACATCTCACACTTTCTCTTACGGCCTTTGACATGAACTTTGGTGTGCTGCAGTGAAACGATGACATAAGGGCTGAACGCACACACTGCTTAATAAGAGCTGACACTGATTTATAACCTTTTTTCATTGTTTCCAACGCTAAAAGGCTTCTCTGCAGGATGTCTGGTAGAATAAATGACATTTCACACTTCCTATCTGCGTCACAGGTTGCCGTAACTATATGCCATGGCTTCAAAAATGTGAAAAGACCCTCTGATGTTCAGTGACTCACACATCATACAGCGTTTGGCATGCAGTTCAAAGCTCTATCTGCTTCCAGTATGGCCTCTTTGACTCAGACGTTCACCACGTATATGTATATAGGACTAAATCAATGAATTACAGTGAGGCTGAGAGACGGGGTTGCAGGCTGTTTGTGGGATGGATGTGTCACTGAAGCTGGAAGGCAGAGCTTATGGTTCGTCATTAGGTTGACTTGTTTTCATAGCTGGAGGTAGAAATTAAGCTATGGTAGTTTAAAAATAGTACATCAGTTATAAGGCGCGAATCAGAAACCTTAATGACACTTTTCATACTGTAGGAAGAGCAAAAACCCCTAAAAAGTAGGAATAAAATGAAAGAATGGAGCGTTGGTTAAATCTGAGGAGACGGGTTTTAAAGGACTTTTTGAACGATGACAATGTGGGGAATATTTAATGTGGTTTTTGAGCAAGAACTAAAGAAATAACGGCAATTTGGAGTGCTGAGAAGTCTGGATATGTCAGAGCTTTCTTCAATTAAAGAAAGATAAAACTGAGGTTTCGTTTTTAAGAAGCAAGGAGCGACGACAATTACGAAGTCATACTACTATCACCTGAAGAATATACACTGAGGATTAAAGCACTGATGTCCCAGCAGGATTTGGAAAACTTGAAACTTGTCCTACATTGTGAACCATTCAGAACTAAACATGGAGAAGCAGCGCTCAGTTATCATGCTCCATATTGGTTCTTCCAGAAAACTGAGGGTTTGCTGCAACTCTCACTTCCTTTAAATCCAGGCTGTGGACTTTTCTTTATATGAATAAACATGCTATTATGTTTTGGAAAACGTCTGTAGAAAAATAAAAGCATTGATGAGGTAATGTTGGTAATAATGCTCGCTGTCTGTGTTTCACTTCGTCCCATAATGTGAATGGAGGTTGAGGACAGGACTCTTTGCAGACCGCTGAATAACATTTTCGGTTCCCAAATTGGGAAACTATCTTATCTTATACCTTCAATCAAACTGGAAAAACAATATTTTTTTATGGAGCTGTGAGTATCATCATGTCGAAACAGCAAAGAAGTATTTTGGGTATATTTTTGGCCATCTATTCAAAATGTCACAAGTTATATGTAAAACAAAGATCTGTATTTTATTATATTATACAGTCATTTCTGTATATCTGGGTCTTATTCATTTAGTCCATCTGTTGTGCTGCTGTAACCAGGGGCGGACTGGGACTAAAAATCAGCCCGGGACTCTCGACCGGCCCACTTCGGTACCGCTAGTAAATTGTCAATGGGGGGGCCACATCGTCCGACCGGCCCACTTCAGTACCGGCCAGTCCGCTACTGGCTGTAACATTTCCAATACCATCCGACTTATTTCTTTCTCGTCTTAATAATAATATATTACATTTGTATAGCGCCTTTCAAGGGACCCAAGGCCGCTTTACATGGTGAACAAACAAACAAACAAAAGGGGTCTTACATTAGCCATCCTCTCCAATGGTTTGGTGATATTTTACAATCCTTGCAGAATATAAGAATTGCCAATTAACCGTGATAACCTGCTGAGGGACCAGCGTTTGTACAATTTGTTTTTGTTGACAGATTTGTGACGAAGAAGAGACCGGGTAAAGATAAAGTACCTGCAGCTCCGAAATACAGCCAAACAAGTCTATACAAAAAATGAGTCTTAGGGACATGTGTGTGTCTAAACGCTGCTCCCTTGCCCTCTAATAAAGCTGGATTCGAGATGAATCTGCCTCCAATTGGACCTGATTACCTGAGAGCGGCGAAATGTACCCCCTGTCGCTCTGACTTCATCACTTTCATTTACCGCCATTACCGCCCGGCCTCTGTCCTTCTCCTTTCTTTTGCTTCGCTCATTTCTTACGCACACGGTGACATCCTCGATGACCAGCTGCTTTGGTTTCTATTTCCAGCTCCATCCTGCTCTCCTGTCTGACGTTATCTGTGTGAGCTTCTTCTAACGATCTCCTGCTCCCCTTCCCTCTTTTGATTGGCTGCAGACATTCAGAAACCTCACTGTCTTTGAGAGGTTCAGTCAGCTGTTTGAAAACACTCTCACTTCATGTTCTGTATTTGTAGGAACGCGGCTGCAGGGAGTCTGACAGGAGACAGACAGATGCTTTTCACAGAACAAGAGATCATTAGTAAGTATGATCTGAAGTTGGTCTCATTAACTCAAGTTCAATTAAATTATTTCCGGCATAGATCCTTAACACAAAAAGGACACTAAAGACCCAATAATATATATGTTTTACACTGTATTTATTTATTTTAAAAACTGCCTTTTTTAGAATTGCTTTTGTGATTTTATTTCATTATTTTCATTTTTTTTAAATTATTAATATTTTTTTTAAAGTCATCATTTGATCCTTAATTTTTTATCACATTTAATTTTACCATTTTTTTGGTTTATTTAGTTTATTTAATTTAAATGTTATATAGTTAATAGCTCACATCCTTTGTCGGGTCAAATGTAATTATTTGTTGTTCAACTTTAATATGAATTTATTGCATTTACACAAATTTAAATACCAAAAACAATTCCTTAAGGATTATTTATAGCTTGAGATAAATGCTATTTAACGGTTATGGACATTTGTACAAAAGCAAACCGTTTCCTGCTGCACATTTCTATTTTAAACACTATAAACACGAGACAAAACATGAACCAACGATTGTTATTATTGTGAATACAACCTTTAAACTGCTATGACGAAAACTGCTCCTCTATAATTGGGAAAAGTGTTTAACTGACGACAGTTGTTGCTTTCAGAAATCACTGTCCTCCTCAGTAAAGGAGTCACTGACAGGTGTGCGCTGAATGCAGCCATATTGATTACTCTAAACGCTGCCATTGTAAATAAAACACCACTGTTTGGAACTATTGATTACAACTCACTGCCTTTAGAAATACTAACGACTGTAGCCAGAGAGACAGTGTGTGTGTGTGTGTGTGTGTGTGTGTGTGTGTGTGCGTGTGTGTGTGTGTGTGTGTGTGTGTGTGTGTGTGTGTGTGTGTGTGTGTGTGTGTGTGTGTGTGTGTGTGTGTGTGTGTGTGTGTGTGTGTTTTAAAGAGACAGAGTGTATTTTAGGCATTGAGGATGCAGTTAGGAGCCTTTCTGTGTGAGAAGATTTGAAAATGATCCATCTGATAAAGCCCTAATTCAGCGTGTGTGTGTGTGTGTGTGTGTGTGTGTGTGTGTGTGTGTGTGTGTGTGTGTGTGTGTGTGTGTGTGTGTGTGTGTGTACGTGTGATCTCTCATCTTTCATTATGAACTTCGTACTGCGAGCGTAAAAGTGCAAAGTGGAGATTGTTAAATGCAGACATAATGAAGTGAGCTCAGCGTAAGGAGAGCTCTCCTGATTGTAAATGAGCCTGATGGATGTTATTAATTCTACCGCACCAATCACAGTCTGCAGAACGAAAAGACTGAGCATTAGAATACTGTATAATATAATATAGAGGCAGTGCAATGTGAGTCTGATCAACATGTGTCCCCTCTTCTTCATGTCTCTTCTACATCAACATGTGTCCCCTCTTCTTCATGTCTCTTCTACATCAACATGTGTCCCCTCTTCTTCATGTCTCTTCTACATCAACATGTGTCCCCTCTTCTTCATGTCTCTTCTACATCAACATGTGTCCCCTCTTCTTCATGTCTCTTCTACATCAACATGTGTCCCCTCTTCTTCATGTCTCTTCTACATCAACATGTGTCCCCTCTTCCTCATGTCTCTTTCTACATCAACATGTGTCCCCTCTTCTTCATGTCTCTTCTACATCAACATGTGTCCCCTCTTCTTCATGTCTCTTCTACATCAACATGTGTCCCCTCTTCTTCATGTCTCTTCTACATCAACATGTGTCCCCTCTTCTTCATGTCTCTTCTACATCAACATGTGTCCCCTCTTCTTCATGTCTCTTCTACACAGTGACGTGCGGTGACGTTCATGGCTGGTGAGGCACTGACTCTTTCAGAGTCAGATTTACAAATATTATATTTTGACCTTAATCGAAATATTCGGTTATTTTCAAAAGCTTTTTTAGTCTGATGTTTCAATTCATTTTTAAACAGACTGTTCAACAAAAGGATACCCACAATTTAAATATTGGATTGTTCTTTCTTAGTAAGATTCCATTTGCATTACAATTGTGGTCTTACATTGACTTGAAGATGAAGTCCATGCTATCCTTCTGGACAACAATCTCTATTACTTTTTTGTAAAAGTCCTCCTTATCTTCCTCTAGTTTCAAAAGTCTAGTTTGTTGTTTGCGTCTACCGTCTCTGTGTAGAATAACAGTAGCAACAAGAACCTGTGGGCTCACTTGCGCCCCCTTCAGTGCGGCAGAGGTTATGGCTGCCTCCCTTGGTGCTTTTTTCATTGCCGTTGTATGATGAGACCAGCGAGCCTAAATATCATATATACGTGAAATAAGTTATTTAGAGACTATGGATAGCGAGGATAAATGTAATAAAGGGATCTACAAACATTACATTGGTGACATACAGTGAGATGGTGCAGGCATGCGCTTAGGGCCCGCTTTCCAGACAGTTTCTGTGGGGTGACGCATTCTGAGGTGAGGCAGAGCTCATCTGTGCCTCACCTCACCACACAGTAACTGGCTGGAGCGCGCTCACAAAATAAGTGCCCGCGCTAAATTAGTGCCCGCGCTCCAGCCAGTTACTGTGAGCTTACGTGAGGCAGAGCTCGTCCCTGCCTCACTTCTCATCGCGCCCGGTAGTTGTAGCGGAGCTCGACAAATTTGCTGATTTTGACTATAAAAAGCGATTGGAATCAAACAGAAATCACATTTACAACACAGATCAGTGGAGACATTTTATTATTATTACTATTTAGTTTTTCTTTAGTTGTTTTTCCGTTACATTGTAGTATGACAGGTGAGGCTCTGTCTCCCCTGCCTCCCCTGACTGCACGTCGCTGCTTCTACATCAACATGTGTCCCCTCTTCTTCATGTCTCTTCTACATCAACATGTGTCCCCTCTTCTTCATGTCTCTTCTACATCAACATGTGTCCCCTCTTCTTCATGTCTCTTCCACATCAACATGTGTCCCCTCTTCTTCATGTCTCTTCTACATCAACATGTGTCCCCTCTTCTTCATGTCTCTTCTACATCAACATGTGTCCCCTCTTCTTCATGTCTCTTCTACATCAACATGTGTCCCCTCTTCTTCATGTCTCTTCTACATCAACATGTGTCCCTCTTCTTCATGTCTCTTCTACATCAACATGTGTCCCCTCTTCTTCATGTCTCTTCTACATCAACATGTGTCCCCTCTTCTTCATGTCTCTTCTACATCAACATGTGTCCCCTCTTCTTCATGTCTCTTCTACATCAACATGTGTCCCCTCTTCTTCATGTCTCTTCTACATCAACATGTTCCCTTCTTCTCTTCTACATCAACATGTGTCCCCTCTTCTTCATGTCTCTTCTACATCAACATGTGTCCCCTCTTCTTCATGTCTCTTCTACATCAACATGTGTCCCCTCTTCTCCATGTCTCTTCTACATCAACATGTGTCCCCTCTTCTTCATGTCTCTTCTACATCAGCATGTGTCCCCTCTTCTTCATGTCTCTTCTACATCAACATGTGTCCCCTCTTCTCCATGTCTCTTCTACATCAACATGTGTCCCCTCTTCTCCATGTCTCTTCTACATCAACATGTGTCCCCTCTTCTTCATGTCTCTTCTACATCAACATGTGTCCCCTCATCTTCATGTCTCTTCTACATCAACATGTGTCCCCTCTTCTTCATGTCTCTTCTACATCAACATGTGTCCCCTCTTCTTCATGTCTCTTCTACATCAACATGTGTCCCCTCTTCTTCATGTCTCTTCTACATCAACATGTGTCCCCTCTTCTTCATGTCTCTTCTACATCAACATGTGTCCCCTCTGTGGAAAGAGACTCTGAAAGTTTCAGGAACAAAGATTCTCTCTCTTTTTGATCCATTTCTATAAAAACCTGTCTGAAAATGAGCTGATCAGATTTTGGCCACTTTATGATGTCATAACGATGTTTTGTCTTGTGTATCCCCACAGGAGCAATTTGGGGTGAAGCATCTCAGGGACACAACGACATGCTGACTGCAGTGGGGTTTGAACCTGTGACCCCCTGAACAGAACACCTACGCACAACCCACTGCGCCACACGCCACAGAGACTCATCCCTCCCTTTTTTTTAGGTTTATCCCATATTTTGTATACCTACATTTCTTTTTATACAACCCTCTCTTAACACTATAACAGTTGCTGCTATGACACAACCTCTCAGAGCTGCTCATACCTGACTCTCAGCCCTTCTGTATCCTGCAGATAAAGTGACAGAGCCGACATCAGCATTATTATCCCCCGTCATTATATCGCTTTCCGCCTGACGACAAACCAGGAGGGGTTTAAGCAGAGAGCGCCCGGGACACACACACCTGAGACACGACAATGCTTCAGCGCTAATCTGTGCTTTCACACACACACAAACACAGGGGACAGGTGACACACCGACTCCCTGCAGATCAGAGACATGTACACTAATGCTCTCACTTTTATACACGCACAAAACACGTGTGCACAAAAATAAAGGACATAATAAAAAGGAGAAAGTGGAAGAATCTAATGAAGGACTGAAAGAGGGGTGTGAGATCATTGGAGTTATCTCAGCACCAAAAATAACAATCAAATAATGGTTTGATAAAATACCACGAATGTCACTTTATAATTGGTTGCTATGGCAATATGAGTCTGACATCTCTGAACTTTGCTAACAGTTTTCAATTTATTGGAAAAATGCATTATTTGTATTATATTTTTTAATTGGACAAACTATTCTATATATATATATATACTATATATAATTTCCTATGTGTATTTATTTTTATTTTATATTTGTAGTGCACAAACTTACTCTATATGTTTTTTATATATTTTATTATTTGTCTTTAAATGATCACCTATGGCAAACATGGACATCTATTAAAAACTGCATAAGTGAAATTGGGTGCTTTTGACCCTCATATATTAATATTTTAAAAATAAATTCACTAACTGAAATGTAAACAAGAAAGATTGTTTAAAGGTTATAGGGAACACATTGATTACAATGTCTTAAAAAAAAGTCATAATGGATTAAAACACCTTTTAGAAATGAGATAAAGTACACCTCTACTGGGAAACCTGGCCTCCTAGTGGGGTTTCTCTCTCAGCTGTGAAGCAGATCAACTAAATAGTATTATTTCGTCTGATAAGGCTAAGTAGAGGGAGGGGAAATAACTTAGAATAAATAGTGCTACATCTCTATTTTTGTAAGATATTAATGGATGTTGTTATCATAGTAAGCCCTCCAGGTAACACTTCATTTATACTTTAAATACATCCCTGACATTCATGCAGAATTGGCAACGAGAGCCGTACAAACACCCGTTTCCCTGCAGATCTAATTGTGGTCTATTCTTAAAACAGTGTAGGTGTAACTGTGGAGAGACAGTCTGACACTTTTACAGAACTATTTTTAAAAGGAAACACATAAGATGTTTCATTTGTTATGAAGTATATCGCTGAAATGTTTTCTTAATAAGCATTGCCTACAATAATGAGACGTATTGTCACACGAGGACCTGTTTTATTGGCCCTTCTTTGTGCAGTTCCATGTCTGTATAGATTAAAAATGAAGCGTGGGTTTAGACATGTCCACGTGATGAGGGCTCAGGCTATAACCTGATTAGGACCGAGCCAGAACCCACTCAATTAATAGGAGCAGTTGAGTGGTGGACACAGCTGTGGCTTTTCCTAAGCACAGCAGCAAATGAACATTGATTGCAGCGAGCATGAGGTCCGCCTTCAGAGGACTCGCTCTTCTTCCCTGAGTTTCTGCCACGCTGTCATTTTGTTCTTCTTAAACAAGAATACAAAATAATTTGTGCCCGGCACGAAGCCTCTGATTGCATGATTGAGAGAAATAAACATAAATGAACAGGAGGCGAGGTCACTTGACAAATGTTCTATTAACAAGGTGGGCATGTGTGTGTGTGTGTGTGTGTGTGTGTGTGTGTGTGTGTGTGTGTGTGTGTATGTGTGTGTGTGTGTGTGTGTGTGTGTGTGTGTGTGTGTGTGTGTGGTCTAGCATTACTATACTTGTGGGGACCTAAATCTGTTTTCACAGTCACGTGTGGGGACTGGCTTCCCTTATGGGGACAAATTGGAGGTCCCCATGAGGGGAATCATTAATTTTACGGTGAAGACTTGGTTAGGTTTAGGATTAGGGTTAGGGTTAGGGTTAGGATTAGGGTTAGGGTTAGGATTAGGGTTAGGGTTAGGGTTAGGCATGTGTTGGTTATGGTTAAGGTTAGGATAAGTCTCCAGGAAATGCATGTAAGTCAATGTAATGTCCCCTGAAGTGATGTATACATGGTATGTGTGTGTGTGTGTGTGTGTGTGTGTGTGTGTGTGTGTGTGTGTGTGTGTGTGTGTGTGTGTGTGTGTGTGTGTGTGTGTGTGTGTGTGTGTGTGTGTGTGTGCCGCTTCCAGAGGTGCCGCTAATTACACATCTCCCCAGTACACTTGCAGTCATTGTAATTAACTCGCATGGATGTCAAGAATTCATCGTGGCCTTTCTGCTTGTCAAAGTTGGAGGGAGGGGGGCGGGGGCGAGACGAGAGGATGTGGGGGTGGGGAGGGCTGGATGCGTGTGTGTGTGTGTGTGTGTGTGTGTGTTGTGTGTGTGTGTGTGTGTGTGTGTGTGTGTGTGTGTGTGTGTGTGTGTGTGTGTGTGTGTGTGTGTGTGTGTGTGTGTGTGTGTGTGTGTGTGGGTGTGTTGTATACATTATAGAAATTTTAAAAAATGAATGTAATCACGTTGGCGGCACCAATTGTTATTTTGTGGGCTTTGGTTTTGAAGCATGGAGTTTGGAGTTTTGGCCGTCGCCATCTTGGTTTTTGCAACCTGAGACGGAGTTCAGACTACAACTGAACAAGACATTTTCAGGCAATCAAACGTTTCAATGAACCTTTATAAAGTAAAACCACGCTGACAAAGTGTTAACGTTTTAACGACAGAAACACAGAGAGCACCATGGTAGCAACCTGTCAATCACAAGGTAGCCCCGCCCTAAAGCATACATCACTTTATCATCTAATTTTCTCTAAATGGGACCATCGTGTATTAAATGAGCATCATGACTAGAAACTAGAGATTAAGACTATAACCCTATCAGGAGAATGGTAATTGAGCTAATAAATCAAGTAGGTCATTTTCTCAGAGAGTATTATACGATCTGAATTCTGGTTTTAAGTGTCGTTATCGTACTCAGTCATTAAAGATTGACAGTGTGTCTCAACTGTATTTAAAAACAGCAGATATCATTTAAATCACACTGGTGACAACTGATAATATCACACTTAGAAACATCAGACTGTAAAAACTGAACAAACAAAGAAAAAGTCATAATTATTGGAAAAATACATTTGAAATTTGAATATAGAGTAGAGAAAGGGAAACCTGGAAGGGATGAAAGTAAGTGTTTGAGGTGAATGGGGTCGGAGGATTAGGGAAGGGTCCTTAAACACTCATTATCCTCCAGGTCTTCTTCATTAAGAGGTGTTTAACTCCTGCTAGTATTTTACAAAATGGGTCAAGGGCCTCCTGAATCGTTATGTGATCCCTAAGCGAGCTCTCAATCGTCTCTAATTTTGGGAAACACCTCGTGCCTCTAATCCAGGGGTGGGGAACCTTTTTCCTCTCAAGGGCCATTTCAATGTTTTCAACATCCTCCGAGGGCCGTACAAATTATTGACCTTTGCTTAAAAATACTAAAATCACAGCCCATTCATTTCGCCTTTCTTTCATGCTGTGCAAAGAAAAAGCAACCTCTGAATCCAGATATCTTGCCATGACTCGTGCATGCACGTGCACGGTGTGGCGTGACCACCAAAACAGAAAGATATGGACACAAGATGTGTGCAAATGTATTTAGACTCCTATCCATGTGAACATGATTTAAGTGGGGGAGGGGACCTAACCTCCTCTAGGGGGGTCCGGGGGGCATGCTCCCCCGGGAAGATTTGTTTTTTAAATGTTGAAGTTAAAAGCATCAATCTGGTGCACTTTGAGAGCAACATTAGATCTATGGATACATCTCTCAACATCCATATAAAACAGAACTGTAAGCACATTTTCTTTTTCTTTATGGATATTCTACAAATCACTCTCCTTTCAAACTGCATTCTTCTTTATTAATAACAACTTTTTGTTACTGTCATATAGTATTTTATACCCGTTTACTTTATTCTCTTATTTGTTTTATAACTATAATGATCATATAAAGATGTGCCTTTACCTCACTGGTTGTAGAAAAAGCTTCTTATATTCGTTAGCATAGCTAGCTAACGAGATGCTAATAACAACAAAGTTATTGACTGTATGATCAGTGTGACAGATCGCCACTGGGCTTACAACTAAAGACACAGCCACGCAAAAACTGCAGCATGTGTAAGGCTCCTTATCTGAAGTGCTGGAGCGGCGTTCTGGTGCTCTCCGGCAGAACTACACCCCTGTCAGACGAGACATATACCACGTGATGACACGTTCGGCTTGTGTTGTGTTCAAGGACCCTGACTTTGGCCAGGAAAAATAGGTACTCACTTGTTTAATTATTTTGCGGTCTAGATTTCTTTAATTTTTTTCTTTTTTGCGTGTGTTTACAAATTACCTCGAGGACCGTACCAAATGGTCTCGCGGGCCGTATACGTCCCGGGGGCCGGAGGTTCCCCACCCCTGATCTAATCCATCTTGGGAAGCCAGGAGGAGAATTCTAGAAAAGCAGGATGACCCTTCAGGGTATTAAGGAATGAAACCTATAACTTACATTTTCTTTTCTGTAAAGCTTACTATCAAAAACATATTCAATTCAAAAGTATATCAAATACAAATAGAGCCATGTCATGACCGAAAGAACGAGATTGCGGATACAAGCGGCCGAGATGGGTTTTCTCCGCAGGGTGGCTGGTGTCTCCCTTAGGGATAAGGGGAGAAGTTCGGTCAGGGAGGGACTCGGAGTTGAACCGCTCCTCCTTCGCGTCGAAAGGAGCCAGTTGAGGTGGTTCGGGCACCTAGTTAGGATGCCATCTGGGCGCCTCCCTAGGGAGGTGTTCCAGGCACGTCCAGCTGGGAAGAGACCAAGGGGTAGACCTAGGACCAGGTGGAGGGATTATATCTCTTCGCTGGCCTGGGAGCGCCTTGGGATCCCCCAGTCAGAGCTGATTGATGAGGGGAAAAGAAAGTTTGAGGCTCTCTGCTGGAACTGCTACCCCCGAGACCCGACCACGGAGAGGCGGGAGAGGATGATGGATGGACAAATAGAGCAAATCTTAACATTTGAGAATCTGGAACCAGCCAGTGTTTTGTCATTTGTGTTTAAAAATTAACTAAATAATTGATTGCATGTCAGTGATTGATTCTTTACTGCATTGCAATGTCCTTCATGCACTTAAATACAGTTTCTTTGTCAATTCCATTATAAAAAAGTAATCATTTCCACTACTAGTATCATTAAATCAGTCACAGCAGGGGGCCCGCTCAGTTTTTATTCATTCAACTGGCTATTCAGATTTAGGATTTAGGAGAAAGAAAGCACTGATATCATTCTGGTACTTAACGATTAATGAGACCGCTATAACAATGAAATACTAACTCCTGAGCTTTCATGGAAACAGACAAGTCCTTCAGAATAACAGCAAGGTCTCCATTCTTGCTGGAGCTTGTAAAATCACTTTTCCACCATGTGAAGCATACTGGAGGTGCACACTTTCTACTTCATCTACTTAGGTTGTTGTGTTGAAAGTCAGGAGGTAGAGTTGGTCCAGAGTAGATCAATAATCTGTACATGTGGAATCTGATGACGCAAAACCTTCCACAAAGTCAAAAAAACACTAAACTGAAAAAGACGACGCAAGTATAAAACGGATCTGCAAATATACAAACAACTCCACCAACCGTGTAAATAAACATCTCTGAATACATTAGGTAAATGAAAAGCATGATTCCAACATTTACAACTTTCTAAATTCAGTTTTTAAATTGGCGGACCTCAATTATACAAATGTTAATTTGCATTTGACACAGTCACTCTGCCATTTCAGATAGCACATGAAGTAAGAGCAGCAGGTGCCTTAGAGCCCAGGGCGTCACACACACACACACACACACACACACACACACACACACAGCTGAGAGAGAGAGAGTGTGTGCGTGTGTGTGTGTGTGTGTGTGCGTGTGTGTGTGTGTGTGTGTGTGTGTGTGTATGTATGTGTGTGTGTGTGTATGTGTGTGTGTGTGTGTGTGTGTGTGTGCGTGTGTGTGAGAGAGCCCCATTTGAGGGACTTAAGCACCGGAGACATTTCAAAGTGCAATGCAAACATTTCCAGATCGAAAATCAGTCGACAGAGACCGAAAAACAACGAGCAGCAGCAGCAGCTGTCAGAGATGAGAGGCTTATTAAAGTCATCATGGTTTCCATTTGAATCACAATCTCTCACACACACACACACACACACACACACACACACACACACACACACACACACACACACACACACACACACACACACACACACACACACACACACACACACACACTGCTGTGTTCAGTCACATAACTCGCCTCTCATCCATTCTTACTCAAGAATCTGATTTGATGAGGAACTAATATCCCAGCATTTCAAAAACATCACATATCTGCATGTTTGTCACGGCTAACGGTACACATTTAGACATCTGAAATTCCCCCTCCTCACAACAAAGCCATGGCATCCTTCACACACACACACACACACACACACACACACACACACACACACACACACACACACACACACACACACACACACACACACACACACACACACACACACACACGCATCCAGCCCTCCCCACCCCCACATCCTCTCGTCTCGCCCCCGCCCCCCCTCCCTCCCACTTTGACAAGCAGAAAGGCCACGATGAATTCTTGACATCCATGCGAGTTAATTACAATGACTGCACGTGTACTGGGGAGATGTGTAATTAGCGGCACCTCTGGAAGCGCCAGGCTGTGTTTTAGACGCTCAGAAGAGAAATAGCCCGGCTCAGACCACTTCATGATCACTCCCATGATAAGGGCTGCGTGTGCGGGAACACATGTGCACAGGGGGTGGATGGATGTGCAAGCGTTTCTCCTGAATCATTCAGATGACATGATGATTACAGTGTTTGAGAGCTTTATAGAGTCTTGTTTGTGTATGGCACATGGGAGCAGAGAGATGAGAGTGAAAACACAGCACACGCTTTTCATTTCTGTTTGAAGACGGCACTAACAACTCACTGCCTTTAAAGGTCAGATTATTTAAATGGCAAAAGCAAGAGGCACTGTTGCCACTGTCAGTGTAGTTGGTGAAGGACTTGAAAAACCTCAAGAGCGACTCTCTAGCTGCCTGTTGTGATAATCTGTTCCATCATCTGTCTGTCACGGTGTTAGAAAAGACTCTGCACACACACACTTCTGTCACTCTGAATATTCAACGCAGATGCAAAGACCAACTGCAATAAAGCATCTCTCACACGCCCACCCAGTGCAAACACAGGGCTGCTCATCGCATCTGCTCACAACACACACTCGCCAACGAAGAGAAGAAGGACAGAGTCTCCCACTCTTTGTCCGGCTTCTTTTCAACTGATATTGCTTCACATATAATGGAGATCAGAACACAACTCATGTGGGGAATTAGGTCAAAGAAGCTTTGAGTTTGAGCTGCAGCGTTATAGGTGATGATACAAAGTGAAGCCTGTGTGCAAAATAAACACACTGGCCACAAAAGGTGCACAAAGAACCTGAAGGAAGTCTCACACAAACACAAACGTGTGCAAAGTATGAGCTGGTAAAATCACCTTGTTTGCATGCATCATTACACTGCCATCAGTGCAACACAGCAGAACACCAGAACACTGTGATGCACACCATTATATGATGCACTTATTAATAAACAATTTGCTTTCATGTTATGGAAGCATGGATGAACCTCTTGTTATGCAGACAGGTAGCACCAACACCTTCAATAGCATGCACCTGAAGACATGTGTGTATCAACCATCAGTGGATACAGAAGGACTTGCACACATGTGATGCATTTGTATAATGTAGTAATATTTTCCATTGTGATTTCATCCTTTTAAAGCATGGATGCACTCTTGCGCAGAAAGGTGCACATTAAGTCCTCTAAGACTCACTTTGAAAACATGTGGATGTGAAGAAACTAGTTAAATGCAGACTGAAATTCTCTTGAAGTTTTAAACTTCCTGAATATCATTCCTAGATTGAAGTGCAGTATTCCATATAGTGAGTTTTGTTCCTTAGTGTTTTGAGAAAACAGGTCGATATCCAGTCTCTGTGTGCGGTTCAGAACAGATCACCAGAAGAGAAAAAGCGCTCGTTTTTGTTTTGTTTACTCACGGGTGCCGTCGAAGCGCGTGGCGATAGTGTCCAGGAAGGTGTTCTGCGGGGCCAGCAGCCCTCTCATCACCGGCATCCTGCTCCGGGTGGACTGGCTCCTCCTGCCTCGGCGCCCCGGGGCAGAACTGGACTCCTGTCCGGACCCGAAATTAGGCAGGAAGCGAGAGGTGCCCGGTGCGCATCCCAGCCCCTGGAGAAGCGCACCGATCCGAGAAACGCGCGGTGACTCCACCTTGGCACCGCGGGGGTTGTGACCATAATCAACCGAGCAGGGAGCGAGTAACAACAGTGGGATGCACCTGTGCACCTTCCAACGGGGGGTGAAAGGGGAGGGGGAGTAATTAAAACCAAAGTGTGCGTCCGCGAAAAAGCAAAGTGCGCTGCGGAGAGGAGAGGTGAGGAGGATGGATACACTGAGAGTTTGTAATGCTGGAGGAGCGTGGAGGGAATCTTATCGCTGCAAGCTCCTCCTCAACTCTCCCCCTTTCTCTCTCTCTCTCTCCCCCTACTCTCTCTCTCTCTCTCTCTCGTTGCGTGGTTATCTTGCCACAGCAGAGAGCAGATGCAGAGTCACGTGACGCCTTTCAGGTCTTGCCATGCTGTTGTCCTGTTCCAAGTGGAGGAGGTGTGAGACTGGGAGACAAAGAGAAGCTGTTCTGGGGGTTCGGGTCTCCCCCCTGATGCTGACGGCGCTTTGTTTTGAGAAAAAGTAGATCCAAAACAGTCTGCACCTTCTTTCTAAATCTCGGTTTATCGATTATTCAGAAAATCCCACTTCCTTGTTAGAGTGTCTATTTAATTCCTGAAGTTTTAGAGAAACTTTTCACGAACTAGGAGTTAAGTGTGTGATTTTCTAAGAGGAATATAAGACATAAGAAGCAGAGATGATGCTCTCCTCAGGACCTCATGCTCTCTCACCGTCAGAGACCTTTGTTCCTCCTCACTGCTCAGTGAAGTGCTGCCATCTGCTGGTTCCACAGCGTGCCTTAAAAGCACCTTTCACTTTGTTCCCAAGGGAAGCAATAGGAGTCATGATGTCAAATGTGATACCAAAAGTTTTAGTTTAAGTTCGTCATGTCATTACATAAAAACGTAATCTTACAAAATCCTTAAACATAGCATTTTTTTTTATTTCAGACTGGAAAGCATAATGTTATCAAACTATTTGTTTGTCTTATGTTGTATTTATTTTATTAATTTACCTCCTTTTCCTTACCTTATTAAGGCCACGTTTTCTCGTTCACACTGTATCCTCTTAACTTTGTATTGTTAAATACCTGCATTCAAAATGTTCCTCAAGTGAAAGTAGAAAAGTATTCTCATCTAAATATAGTGAAAGTAGCGACAGTAAAAGTAGTCGTTGTGCAGATTGGTCCATTTCAGAATAATATATATGATATGTTTTATAATGATTGATCATGAAAGTGTTCTCAAAGCTGGTGAAGGTGCAGCTAGTTTGAATGACTTTGTATTCTGCAGGGTAGCTGGTGGATTTACTCCAGGTGGAACTAAAGTCTGATTCAACACCTGATTATATTTCACATCATTCATCCAGATCTGTGAAGTAACTAAAGGTATTAAATACATGTAGTGGAGTCAAAGTACACTCTGAACTGAATAGAAGTATAAGTTGCATAACATGGAAGTACAGTACTTGAGTAAATCAGTTACTTCCCACCTCTGCACCAAATAACCCTCATCCAGTCAAAATGAATGCATATTCATTATTATGGGTTTTAATATTCTTACAACCAAAGAACACAGAGCAGAGAGGAGAGGATGTTGTTACACTCACCTGCTGAAGACCCACAGTTCTTCATGGTGGCAAAGTGTCCAACAACCACATCATAAAGGATATTTCCCCCACTGGGTTTTGATCCACATGTTCTCAATCATCCAACCAGGCTCAGCTCATCTTCTTAGTCAGTCATTGTAAGGAGCTGCTTTCGAAACAAAGTTCCAGAAATCCACAGGTTTTGTCGTCCGAATTTCGTTTCTAATATTGTATCCTTAAGTCGAAAAGGTGCATAGTAACTTCCCTTAATCTGTCATTACTACTCACAGTTCAGTCCTGCAGTAGCAGGAAGTTACTGATCGATGGATGTGATCAATCCATCGATTTGAACACGTGACGTTTACCAAAGCTTTCAAAGGTGCGCACTTTTTCTCGTTGGTCAATTTCCGGTTTTGTTTTTGGACTTCTGGTCGCTATTACAGGTGTTGTGTTATGTAACTTTACAGTTCTCACTACATCAGAAAGTGACATACTGTTCGGGTCTCCCGTGACCCATTTCAAGTTAAAATTATATAATAACTACGCTCTAGTTTTTTTTATCGGAACAAGGCTTCATGATCAAGATTAATCTTTGACTTTAGACACGACCCCAGCCCCACCTCATTCATCCACTGTAACAATAATTGTTCGCAACATGCACCTGGTCTCCCCTCCCTCTGGCCCCCTCCCCCACCTTTCACAAAGAATATGTACTAACCGGTACTAACACTTGAACCTGAACACACACATGCACGTGTCACGTGTGCAATATGTGGTGGGGCCATAACATAACATTACAACGGGATTGTACGGTTATGAATGCATAATAAATTAGTTATGATGTCATTAAAACAATATTGGATGATAGTCATTTTTTTTGTGTGTTTTGGACTGAGATCAATCATGGGTCAACATTGACCCGCGAACACCATAAACGGTACTTCCAAATGTAAAAACATGTCAATTTGTTGGATAAACTGGAGAATATGTACTTCTGATAGATAGATAGATAGATAGATAGATAGATAGATAGATAGATAGATAGATAGATAGATAGGCTATATAGATGGGAGAGAGTGACAGCCTCGTGGACGAAGCTGTTTTTCAAAACGTGCACCGCCCGGGAATCGAACTCGGGTCGCAAGAATGGGAATCTTGCATGATACCACTACACTAGCGGCGCTGGTGAACAGTGGGATCCATTTGGTTAAAACTCTCGGGGAGGGGGTTGTTGACGTTCTTGGGTATGCTGTAATTTAATAAGGCTTAAGCTTCTGTGCAAACATTTTTAATTCAAACATATTTACAGGATAAAAGTACCTCATATACTATGAATTAAAATATTCTTATCTGGTTGATTCAACAAGTGACAAAATGGTTGCATTAGGAAGTCAGATGTCAGATCGTATAAGAATATGATACAATTACCATATTTCTCAATTGATTCGTTACATCAGTAAATTAATGTATAGCCTCAATCACTAGTTTCAAGTATTTTTCAATGCAGCATGATGTTCATTTTGTAAATGATGGCCCCATTTAGAGATAGATAGATAGATAGATAGATAGATAGATAGATAGATAGATAGATAAATAGATAGATAGATAGATAGATAGATAGATAGATAGATAGATAGATAGATAGATAGATAGATAGATAGATAGATAGATAGATAGATAGATAGATAAATAGATAGATAGATAGATAAATAGATAGATAGATAGATAAATAGATAGATAGATAGATAGATAGATAGATAGATAGATAGATAAATAGATAGATATATAGATAGATAGATAGATAGATAGATAGATAGATAGATAGATAGATAGATAGATAAATAGATAGATAGATAGATAGATAAATAGATAGATAAATAGATAGATAGATAGATAGATAGATAAATAGATAGATACATAGATAGATAGATACACAGACTCAGCAGCACTGCATTAATACACACAAGCATTATCATACAGCAACAACAACAAACTCACTAACCTGTCATCGCCCTACATGAAAGCAAGGGTGCATTATAATCAGGATCAAAACACATCACAAAAGAACCGACAGGGGCAACAACTACTCAAAGATCATAACGAAGATATATGACCAGCGATAAAGTGACAATAGAGAAGGACAGAAGGACAATATGGACATTATCCTATGAGTAGGCCTCAATATTCCAGTTGGGAAAAGTTCAAGATGGTAATGGTTGTGAGGACGAATGAGTGTTTGTATCTGTTACTTTAGAAGTAGTTGAAGAGCCTGCCACCTACATGTAGTGGTTGAATGTTGTAGAAAGCTGATCTTAAATTAACGTCCAACAGCTCAAATTGAGTTGTACTGCCCTCTAGTGTTGTAGCATCCTGTCTGGCCCTGTCTGCAAACTGCAACAGGTTACGAAGTGTTTGGTTTGGTTCAGAAGTTAATGTTTTATCAGTTTTTTAAGCAACATTCAAATGGTCTCCCCTCCCTCTGGCCCCCTCCCCCCATGGGAACTCCACCTTTCATAAAGATGAGAGTCATTTTTTAGTTAGTCAAAATTGACCCGCGAACACCATGAACGGTAACAGCTTTCGAACACAACACAAGGGTTAACAGCCTTACTTCCAGATTTAAAAACATGTCAATTTGCTGGATAAACTGGAGAATATGTACTTCTGATAGATAGATAGATAGATAGGCTATATAGATGGGAGAGAGTTTGGCTTCAGCCTGGTGGACGAAGCTGTTTTTCAAAACGTGCACCGCCCGGGAATCGAACTCGGGTCGCAAGAATGGGAATCTTGCATGATACCACTACACTAGCGGCGCTGGCTTACAAACGGAACCATTTGCTGTAAAGTATGGGGAAGGGGGTTGTTGACGTTCTTGGGCATGCTGTAATTTAATAAGGCTTAAGCGTCTGTGAAAACATTTTAATTCAAACATATTTATAAAAGTACCTCATATACTGTGAATTAAAACAATATTCTTATCTGGTTAATTCAACAACTGACAAAATGGGTGCATTAGGAAGTCAGATCGCATAGAAGAATATTACCATATTTCTCAATTGATTAATTACCTCAGTAGGCTACATTAAATCTACAGTGTATGTCAATGAAAAACTGAAATAGTGTGGAGGTTTTACGTTTTTTGTAACTGCCAAAAAAGAGTCAGCCTAAACCGTCAATAATTCTAAATGTTGTCCTTGTATTGTTATAACTTATATCCTTATTTGCATCAACAGCATGGAATTCACATGATTAGCAGTTTAGTTTAATCAGAATCAGACACAGGGTTAACACATACGACGAATTTGTCTTGGTGTTGTTACATAAAGTAAAACAAAAATTAAAAAGACAAATAGAAAACTCTTTTAAGAACACTATAATACAATTACAAAATATTTTAAAAAAATATTCAAATATAGCAGTTTTTACATTGAATATGGTTGAAGTAGAATGGGTATAAAATATGTTCCACCGCTACAACTCACTTCCCTATTAAATAATATTATGCTGCTGACTAAATTTGGGCAACATGAGTTTCTTGGCAGCTGTGCCCGGTTTTAGATATATGTATATTGTCTATATCCACAGTCTCGGGGGGGGGGGGGCAACCCTTTGCCTTAGGGGCCCCGTTACAGGTTTATCTTGCATCAGAGAGGTCTTTAAGGTGTGGTTTCCCCTTCATTCACCAAGTATACATACTAGATACTCATGACTCATTGACACCAGACCAGATAGGCCTACTGTATAATCTGTACACTGATATACAAAATAGATTAAAACCATGGTGTTTTGTGTTCCCCATAGAAAGGGAAGTAAATACTTTTTTTTCTCCCTTTCTTGGGGTTAAACCCATGTGACTTTTATCCAGACTTCTTGTCCTTGTTTTTTAGTTGTTGTATGTCTATTTCTATGTAAGCTATAAAGTTAGTGGAATGAAAAAACTGAGTCAAATTCCTTTTTCTTTTAGCAAACTGTATAATAGGCCGATATATGAATGAGATGTGTTTGACTAGACAATTAAACAATTATCAAAGTAATAAATAAATATTTATATTAAGTGCACCATCAAATAAAATGTCTCATAAGAGTGTTGGGAGGGTGTTAAATAACAATCATTATAGATTATTTAGTAGTATTTTAATGTTGACATCTGCAGTCTATGTGGCAGGATAGCGCAGTTTCCGTCTGACCAATCAGCGAGCTACATTTTAGACCCCGCCCACACGGATCCAGCTCCTCTCGCTTTGTGGGTTTATCTGATTGGCTCTTAGCCTGTCTTCCTCTTCGCTGATTGGTCAATATCTTGTCGGTGAGTTTCGGGAGGGACCAGGAAGCCGGGTACCTGCCGCTGCTCTGTTAGCCTGATCCTGAGCTGTTTTCCGCTCAGTCCGGACATCATTCCGCCTCCTCACCTCTTCGTGGACCTTTAAACAAACCAAGGTAGGCGTTTGAAACATGTAATGACATTTTTCATACTGCAAAACGACGTAGTGGCGTGCAGCGACACAAGGAAGTGTAATGCGCTGTTATCTCATTGTCTGGGTAGCCAAAGTGCGCAGAAACCGTGCATAAATAGCTAAAATAATCTATTTATCGTGCTCAAATGTACAGAGTTTAACCAAATATCACACCGAATGGGGGTCTGCATTGAAATTAAGTCCAGTGTGTGATAAATGCGCTCTTAATATGATCTTTAAAACCCATAATCTTCACAAACTCCTCCTGTTTTCGTGCTTTTTGACGTCCCTTATCGCTATTTTAATGGCGTTATTCTGTGTGTTAATGGTTTGCACTGCTCGTCTGGCCTGCCTATAGCTGTCTCTGCAGGCTGTCTCCTCCCCATCAGGCGACCATCTTCCTGTTTGCTTATGTAACTTTTGGGAACGTCCTGTCATTTCCCAATCCCCAATAGAAATCTGCAAGCTGGGAAACTACCATAACTGTCATTAACACTCTAAAATCAAGTGACCATGCATTCACAACCCAAAGGAAGCTATATACACTTAATTTACAACACTATCACAACATTTAAAGTATTCATTTCAATTAATTAGATAGGATAAAGTATACCCTGATTTCAGTTTGCTGGGTTTTGTTAACCATATGTTGCTGGTTTGTTGCTCGGCTCACTTTGACAGATTTAAGAGGATTATGGAGTAAATCAGGGGGGAATAAAATGCTGAGTCATTGCATGGCTACTCCTAGTTTACGTTTGAATGCATTCATTCATTGAGTAACTGTAGTGTTTAGTAGAGGAGCTTTCTGTCTCTATCACACAGTTACATTATTTTTGTTTGCCTAGAATTGAGCAACGGGTTTCAATTAAAGCGGTTTTAATTGCTTTAAGAATGTACTATATAATACCAGACAATACTTAAACAATGCAAGTCTCTTTCAATCAAACATTTAATTTTGTCGGACCAAGAGTCAAATATACAATATTATATGTACTGAACAATCAGATCTTAACCAATGGTTGTATGTTTTTAAATATCACTGCCACAACTTCTTAAATCTGTTCTTATACAAGCTCACTTTAAGTTTCTAGTTTGCTTTATTCAATCTAACCAGGGTTTATTGTCCCTCAAGGGCCATTTTGTTTCCGCATTTAAACAAAAGTTAGAAACCGTGGTTGAAATGCACTGTGTTTAGTGAAACAACAACTTTCAACCCATTTCATAAGAAACAAACTGCTTTACGGCAACAACTACAAATAGTAGTAGTAGTAAAAAAGTTGTAGTAGGAGGACCAAAGTGCATTGCGACAATAAAACGGTGACTAAAGTTCATGGTTAATGGCAGCAATTACCTGTGAGAACACCTGAGACCCTAACCCCCGTCCAGAGGGCAGAAGGTGGATGTCTCCTTCATACTCTTTAATGTTTGTTTGTTGTCCTCCCGCAGGCTGAAACATGGCTCAGAAGATCAAGGCAGGCTCCGTGGTGGAGATGCAGGGAGACGAGATGACTCGAGTCATCTGGGAGCTCATCAAGGAGAAACTCATCTTCCCCTACCTGGAGATGGACCTGCACAGGTGAGAACGAGACGATGCGATACGATAACACTTGAATGGTCAGATGAAGTCTGAAATGTGACTTGCATCACAGCAGCTCCATGTGTAACATCAGCAGACACATATCAAAACACAATACATGAAAAACATTGAACATAGCAGCACGATCAGTGAGAGAAAAGCTGCTCAAAGAGCCTTCATCTGATCTGGACTCAGCTCTGTGTTCACTGAGAGGACTGACCGGAGCACAAAGGATGCTTCAGTCTGACTTTATTGAATCGTGAGACCCTGTGTCTCATGATGATAACATGTGTGTGTGGATCAACCCTATCCTCTCATTGCTTTCATGTTCCTTTAAACTAGTGCCGGACTTCCTGTCACCTGAACCTGTTTGTAATATCTGTTCCTGAGTCAATAGACGTTTCTTTACACAATGTGTTGTAATAAATCAACAGTGAGGACTTTGTGAGACTGAATTAAAGAACATTAGCCAACAGTTTGTGCAGGGCTGTGATTTCTGGTTCGACTGGTTCACCCAGACCCAAACCAATAGAGAGTGTGAAGAGCGAGAGTATCTGATAAGCACCTCGTGAACAGTTGCAAGGCTTCTTATGAAATCAGAGGCCTCCATGATAGTGCCTGAGTATTTCTACATCCACACTTCATGTTTTAAATCAAAGTAATCTCTGTACACACGCGTTTTAAAAAAAATTCAAAAACGCTGGATTAGTGTGGATGCTAGGCAGACATCTTGCTAAAGTTAAGTGTTTTAAATCTAAAATGTGGTGTGGGTGTAGCCATGGGGTGTCCTTAAAGAGTGTTATCTTACTTACAAAGTAGTAGTTGTGTACAGTGTGTGATTGCACAGTTATTATCTCACCTACAGCATTAGAATTAACAGCAGTTTGATAATAGTAATGATTGTATTGCATTCTTTAAAGCAAAAGTGCTATTTAAATATGAGTTATTTATAATTATTAAGATATCATGTAATCAGAAGGACATCAAGAACCCTAAAAAGTGGAGACATTTCTTTACAAGTATTTTTAAGACGTATAACTCTCTTGTGATACCTCAACCGTAAACCATTTAGTTTGAAATTATCTCACACTTTCTCCTGATTGTGGAATAATCATTTTGTGGAATCAAAGCGCATGCAGTTCAGGAGTTTCAGTGGTTAATACTAATTGTTTTGTCTCTCTAAAACATTTAGTACTTTTAGTAGATGTATTGTGAACATTTACAGTCAGCTTCTGGAGCATTTCTACATTTGACCTCACCGCTCCTCTTATCTCCTGTATGGACTTTGTACAGTTATATTATTTACATGACCTTTGTATGTGAAGTTTGAGTCCCTAAAGCCCCGGACACACCAAGCCGATTTTGGCCGTCGATGGATGTCAGGCCGACGTTGAGCGTCCTGTCGCCCCACTCAGATTGGTGTGTCCCGCACCGTCGTGTCTTTACGGCCGTGCCGACACCAGTTTGGCCGAAAAGGTGTCGTTCAAATAAATCACTCCGATTGGCTGTTCAGCTAGCGAATCAGTGCATGAGAAGCGAAATGGAAGTGAGGGACCCAAACAAACTATTAAGAAGGCAAACCTGAGATTTCATTTACCTGCAGCTCTCGACTCAGGTTCGGGAAAGCCCCGTGAGCTTCTCGCTGTAGAGTGAAAATGGAACGCTATTTGTTGTTTGTTTACATCACGCAGTCTGTTCTTCTTCTCTCGGTTATCACGCAGTCTGTCTTCCGGTTGTTGCCTCTTTTGAATGACGAATACACACTACCGCCGCCTGCTGGTAACGAGAGGTATTGCCACTCACGCATGCGCAGTTCGTACGTGCTTCTTGGCCGTCGGCTGAAGTCTTTGCGGTGTGTTCCAGTGCGACACATGGCCAAGACGCAGAGACGTGAGGCGACACAACAGTCGGGTCCGTCTGTGTGAGTTCTTTGGTGTCAGCTTGGTGTGTCCCTACCTTAATGGTCCCATCCCTCACAATGTGTAGTGTGGACAGATAGCCAACACTTTGCACTTTAGATTCCTTTTGCAGATAGAAATTGTAGTATTTCATCATCAAACGTTAATAGGCGCTTTCACACCGCAGCACTTTTCCCACAAAGGTTCATGAGAACTTAGATCATGAGAACTCTTTAGTTCTCATGAACTAAGTTCATGAGAACTTAGTTCATGAGAACTCTTTAGTTCTCATGAACTAAGTACAGATCACGTTCACACAGGAATAAGTTCCCTGGGGGTGGATTAGGCAAATGAAGCCGCTGACGTCACTTCTTCTTCTTCTTCTTCTGCTTTGGGTTTACTGGCAGGCCGCAAACCACTTCACGGCGTATACTGCCACCCGGAGTCCCCGGCCGGAAGTCCCCGGCCGGAAGTCCCTGGAGTTGGGGACTGGCTTCAGTAGAAGCTGCTGGGACTCCCAGCAGCTTCTACTGAAGCCTTCCGAATAAATCGCCAGAACGCAGACACCTCCTCATCTCCACCGCTCCCATGTTTTTTGTTGTGTTGCCATAAATT
Source organism: Gymnodraco acuticeps (assembly GCF_902827175.1). Lineage (NCBI taxonomy): Eukaryota > Metazoa > Chordata > Actinopteri > Perciformes > Bathydraconidae > Gymnodraco > Gymnodraco acuticeps. The sequence continues at coordinate 59,913 of NW_022990280.1, read as the reverse complement.
AGTCTCTCTGTGTTGGTGCGCGGGGCTAATGATAATAATGCTAATGCCAGCAAATAAAATGGCAGCTTCACAAAACTTTTCAGAGTTTTACGGGGCGTGGTTTGCAATTCGCCCAGCCAATCGAAATTGGTACTTTTTTCTCCCCAGGAAAGTCGTGCCACCTCTCTAGCACGCGCTAACAATGGGGGTAAAAGTTCTCTGAACTAAGTTCTCTTTTTTGGTGTGAACACAAAATTCCAGGCACGAACGGAACTAAACGGGAAAGTACGGGTAAAAGTACTCCGGTGTGAACGCGCCTATTGCAGGAACAGATATTCTTCATATTGTTGGTGTATTCAAACTAATATAACGTGATGAAATCAATAACATAGATCATACATTAGACCAAAATAAAGCAACTGATGGCATTGAGACTTTTTCAAATATAAGTGTGATTTAAAACAACTTAGGGAAACTCTTTTTGCAGATATAACGGGGTAAACATACAGTGTTCCTTCAGATGAGAACTTGTTGAGGATTTCTGGAGTATCTGAGGAATGCAAGAAGTGACACAACGTTAGAATCAATAATGAACTCGGTCAAGTTCTTGTTAAACCTGAAATCTCTTGTCTATATTTCTCACTTTCCTCTAAGTATGTATCCAGTTAGTCATCACTCTCTGAACGTCTTATTGTGGTTGGCTCTTGGGGGAAGGGTAAAAAAGAAAGTGGGTAAAAGGTCACAGCTGCTTTCAAACAATGCCATTAGGTTCACTAGAAAGCATTTAGGCTAACACAGGAAGGGAATGATAAGCACATTGAGCTTAGCCTAGTTTCAGATAAAGTATACATCCTTTTTTCACAGTTTGTGAGGTTCCAAGTGAAAAAGTGGAGCAACCTTTGCAGTAATCTGGGCAGAAAGCCAGTCGTTCTTGCACAATGTATTCCTTGTTTCCTCTGCCTTTGTGTTGCTGGCTGGTTTTGCAGATTTTCTCCTCACTCAGGCGAGTAACAGGCATAACACGAAGGACAGAGTGAAAACAGTGCTATGCAGGGAGTGAGGTGGGAAGTAGTGGAGTACAAAAACTTCATTACTGTACTATACATGTTTCTGGTATCAGTACTCCACTACTTATTTTTCTGACGACTATTTACTTTGACTTCTTACATGTTGAACTCAAATACCTGTACTTTCTACTTCTTACATGTTGAACCCAAATACCTGTACTTTCTACTTCTCACATGTTGAACACAAATACCTGTACTTTCTACTTATTACATGTTGAACACAAATACCTGTACTTTCTACTTCTTACATGTTGAACACAAATACCTGTACTTTCTACTTCTCACATGTTGAACACAAATACCTGTACTTTCTACTTCTTACATGTTGAATACAAATACCTGTACTTTCTACTTCTCACATGTTGAACTCAAATACCTGTACTTTCTACTTCTTACATGTTGAACACAAATACCTGTACTTTCTACTTCTCACATGTTGAACACAAATACCTGTACTTTCTACTTCTTACATGTTGAATACAAATACCTGTACTTTCTACTTCTCACATGTGAACACAAATACCTGTACTTTCTACTTCTTACATGTTGAACACAAATACCTGTACTTTCTACTTCTCACATGTTGAACACAAATACCTGTACTTTCTACTTCTTACATGTTGAACACAATACCTGTACTTTCTACTTCTTACATGTTGAACACAAATACCTGTACTTTCTACTTCTTACATGTTGAACACAAATACCTGTACTTTCTACTTCTTACTTGTTGAACACAAATACCTGTACTTTCTACTTCTCACATGTTGAACTCAAATATCTGTACTTTCTACTTCTTACTTGTTGAACACAAATACCTGTACTTTCTACTTCTTACATGTTGAACACAAATACCTGTACTTTCTACTTCTTACATGTTGAACTCAAATACCTGTACTTTCTACTTCTTACATGTTGAACACAAATACCTGTACTTTCTACTTCTCACATGTTGAACACAAATACCTGTACTTTCTACTTCTCACATGTTGAACACAAATACCTGTACTTTCTACTTCTCACATGTTGAACTCAAATACCTGTACTTTCTACTTCTTACATGTTGAACTCAAATACCTGTACTTCTACTTCTCACATGTTGAACACAAATACCTGTACTTTCTACTTCTTACATGTTGAACTCAAATACCTGTACTTCTACTTCTTACATGTTGAACCCAAATACCTGTACTTTCTACTTCTTACATGTTGAACTCAAATACCTGTACTTTCTACTTCTTACATGTTGAACTCAAATACCTGTACTTTCTACTTCTTACATGTTGAACCCAAATACCTGTACTTTCTACTTCTTACATGTTGAACTCAAATACCTGTACTTTCTACTTCTCACATGTTGAACACAAATACCTGTACTTTCTACTTCTTACATGTTGAACTCAAATACCTGTACTTTCTACTTCTTACATGTTGAACACAAATACCTGTACTTTCTACTTCTTACATGTTGAACTCAAATACCTGTACTTTCTACTTCTCACATGTTGAACACAAATACCTGTACTTTCTACTTCTTACATGTTGAACTCAAATACCTGTACTTTCTACTTCTTACATGTTGAACACAAATACCTGTACTTTCTACTTCTTACATGTTGAACTCAAATACCTGTACTTTCTACTTCTTACATGTTGAACTCAAATACCTGTACTTTCTACTTCTTACATGTTGAACTCAAATACCTGTACTTTCTACTTCTTACATGTTGAACTCAAATACCTGTACTTTCTACTTCTTACATGTTGAACTCAAATACCTGTACTTTCTACTTCTTACATGTTGAACTCAAATACTTGTACTTTCTACTTCTTACATGTTGAACCCAAATACCTGTACTTTCTACTTCTTACATGTTGAACACAAACACCTGTACTTTCTACTTCTTACATGTTGAACCCAAATACCTGTACTTTCTACTTCTTACATGTTGAACACAAACACCTGTACTTTCTACTTCTCACATGTTGAACCCAAATACCTGTACTTTCTACTTCTTACATGTTGAACTCAAATACCTGTACTTTCTACTTCTCACATGTTGAACCCAAATACCTGTACTTTCTACTTCTCACATGTTGAACCCAAATACCTGTACTTTCTACTTCTCACATGTTGAACCCAAATACCTGTACTTTCTACTTCTTACATGTTGAACTCAAATACCTGTACTTTCTACTTCTTACATGTTGAACTCAAATACCTGTACTTTCTACTTCTTACATGTTGAACACAAATACCTGTACTTTCTACTTCTTACATGTTGAACTCAAATACCTGTACTTTCTACTTCTTACATGTTGAACTCAAATACCTGTACTTTCTACTTCTTACATGTTGAACTCAAATACTTGTACTTTCTACTTCTCTCATTTTCCAAACAGCTGGTTCCTTTAGTCTGAATGTGTGTTTGATGCGTGATCATTATTCTTTAGAGTCATTGCGTGCCTATTGATTTGAACACGATCCGTGTATCCATCATTTCCTGGTCTTCTCTAAAGAAGAGGGACCAATGGAAACGTTGTCATGTTGCCGTTGTTCAGCATGGAAACATTCATTAGCTAACAATGACATTATTGTTCTATTAATATAAAGGGAGGTCAGGTACTCTTTAAAGCAGCTGCTAGTTATGGGTACTTTTTACTGAAGTACATTTCAAAGCCTCTTTACTTTGACTTGAGGAAAGAAGTCAGTACTTCTACTTTCACCAGAGTATTTCTAAACACGAGTATCTGTACTTCTACTTGAGTAAAGGATGTGTGTACTCTTGCCCTCTCAGGGAGTGAGGTACAAGGTTAATATCTGTTCTTAATGTACACTGTGTCAGGGCTTCCAAGAAATATAATTAGCCCAGATAAGAGGATAAAACCCTGGCAGCAGTTTGAGTCGTTCCTCTAAGCAGAAGCACTCTCTTTCAGTATTCATGAATGTCGCTCATGTCCTCTGGCACAGTTTTTACATCACAGCGATCACACTGTATCATCCACAGAGTAGCTGCTGGCTAATTCAAACAGAAGCAAACAGAACGTTCTCTTTTACTGCTTTGTTGTGCTTTGAGCAAACAAGGCGCTAATAATCTCTGTCCTTCTCTGAACAGAGTGTTTCTGTTTAACGGTGTCTCATGCCTCTGCTGTTCAGATTATAAGTGGTCTCTATGTCTGGTCCATTTCTTCTTCTTACATCTCTGTGTAATCACAAACTTAAACGCACAGTAAAACATGAAGCATTTAAGGATCAAAAGGTGTAAATTAATCGGAGCTCCCATTACATATTTGGTTTATTCTTAGGGCTGTTTATTTGCTCTTTTATCAAATATATCCAGATCAAAAATAGGCTACTTTCCACATACTTTTAGATGCATTTTCACTGATCGATCCTGAAGTTTAGCACCTTGTTTTTTAAGACAAAATATTTAAAAAATGTTTTTATGCCTCAAAACAAGTCTTGAAAAAAGTATTGTTTTCTTAAGATCCATCCATCTATCCATCCATCCATCCATCCATCCATCCATCCATCCATCCATCCATCCATCCATCCATCCATCCATCCATCCATCTTCTCCCGCTTATCGGTGGTCGGGTCTCGGGGTAGCAGTTCCAGCAGAGAGCCCCAAACGTTCCTTTCCCCTCATCAACCTGCTCTGACTGGGGGATCCCAAGGCGCTCCCAGGCCAGCGAAGAGATATAATCCCTCCACCTGGTCCTAGGTCTACCCCTTGGTCTCTTCCCAGCTGGACGTGCCTGGAACACCTCCCTAGGGAGGCGCCCAGGTGGCATCCTAACTAGGTGCCCGAACCACCTCAACTGGCTCCTTTCGACGCGAAGGAGGAGCGGCTCAACTCCGAGTCCCTCCCTGATGACCGAACTTCTCACCTTATCCCTAAGGGAGACGCCAGCCACCCTGCGGAGAAAACCCATCTCGGCCGCTTGTATCCGCGATCTGGTTCTTTGGGTCATGACACGGTTAAGATAAGATACGATAAGAAGTACTGCATTGATCCCAATGTGGGAAATGTTTGCGTTGCAGCAGCATAAGACTTGGCATTGTACAATACAAATTAGAAAGACTAGAAATAAACAATCCAAAACATCTCAATAGAAATAAAATAGCATTTTTTTTAAAAAGTAGAAAATATACATGTTGAAATACAAATGTACAGTTGCAAAATATAAAAACATTGATACAACTTTTATCAAATATATCCAGGCTACTTTCCACATTATTTTTGATTAAAGCAAATGTTCACTGATTGTTCCTGAAGTTTAGCACGAGCAAAATGTTTTTATGCCTCAAAATAAAGTCTTGAAAAAAGTATGGTTTTTCTTACAGAGGTGTCGGATATTTGAACACATTTCCAGGACAAACGATACGATAATACTTGAATGGTCAGATCAAGTCTGAAATGCTCCTTGCATCACAGCAGCTCCGTGTGTCACATCAACAGACACATATCAAGACACAACAAACATTGAACAGCAGGCTCAGTGAGAGAAAAGCTGCTCACAGAGCCTTCAGCGTGCATTTGATCTGGACTCTGCTCTGTGTTTACTGAATGGATGTTTTCTTTACTGCAATATGAACTAAACTCCCTCATCTTTGTCTTTTTCTGTGCAGCTATGACCTGGGTATGGAGAGCCGCGATGCGACAGACGACCGGATCACGGTGGATGCGGCGGAGGCGGTCCAGCGTTACAGCGTGGGCATCAAATGTGCCACCATCACGCCAGATGAGAACCGCGTGGAGGAGTTCAAGCTGAAGCAGATGTGGCGCTCTCCAAACGGCACCATCCGGAACATCCTGGGAGGAACCGTGTTCAGGGAGCCCATCCTCTGCAAGAACATCCCCCGCCTGGTGCCCGGCTGGACCAAGCCCATCGTCATCGGCAGGCACGCACACGGAGACCAGGTACTGTTGGAATGCTTTAGGAAAATCTAAAAGGTTCTTGTCTGCGATATTCCAAAATCTAGAAGAAACATCCCATACGTCATTACGTCATTTGTCATCACAGAAATAAACATGTTTATTGCCATATAAGAAAAAATGGGTTCGGTATAACTTTTGTTATTAAGGCTTAAAGTTATGTATAATTAAGGGTTAGAGTGACAGGTGGGTACGGTCACTGCTAGCCATGAACCACATCTTTGCCTATTTTTGGATTACTCAGGAGTTGGGCGCTGCAAAGATAGATCTCAGCCCACAAACATATAGCTGTCAATAGATTCATATTTTATTCATCCCTACGACTTCTGGAGATCAGGTGGAGATCAAACGTCCTAATATTACACTTCAAAGTGTCAGCTATACACATTCATGTCTAGCCTCACATGAGGTTGAAATGATCCTCAAATATCAGCAGGATTAGAGCTTACACTCAACACAATTGCCTTCCTTCCACTCCTCTTTCTGTCCTCTTCTTTTCATGTCTGATTATATCGCATGTGGCGCTGTGTGAGAAGCCTCTTTCATTGCCTACACTTGAGCGATTATGCGTATGACAAAAAAAGCCTTTCAATCTTTGGATTTTGAAAGGAGCGACTGTAGCTGTGTAGCATCATGTGGGAGTCTTTATCTGAGTGCAGAGACACCTGATTATCTCACAGAACCAGCACTGTGACTGAAGCATGATTTCAAACAAAAAGCTCTGTGACAAGCCGACTGCTGCCGGGCTGTCAGCTCACGTATGAGTTAATGTGAGACATTGTCTGGTTGTCAGGAGAGACTTAGTCAATAATTATATTGCATCAGCCTTTGGACCATAATGTTCTACCTCTACAGCCCCGACAAGTTGCAGCAATCACAGATTTATGCCCCGGCCACACGAGGACGAAAACGGCTCAACGCATAGGATTAACGCAAACGCAATCGCAAAAAAGCTTCCGTCCACACGCAATAGTCATCCGGATAGTGTCTGTCCACACGAGATCGCTCCGTTTAGCTCCAACCGCTGGAGAAGCTGCAGTACATGCAGGAGCCTGTACGTGGCGCTGTAACTTCCTCCACAAAAGCAGAAGAAGCATGGTTGTCATGGTTGCCCTTCTGTTTATTCTCCGCGGTGGGGGCCGAGGGAACCGGGCAGAGTTTCTCGCCAGTCAACGTGTATTAAAGTTTAAATCTTCCGACAAAATCATAAAAGTGCCGGTCAAAGGTCTTCTTTGTTATTTATTGAGCTTTAAAACAAATGAATAACGAATCTATATATTATAATAATAAAATACACGGAGCCTCTCTTTTTCCTCCCTCTCTTCGGACAGCGCCAGTGTCTGTCTCATGCAGCAGCTGATTCAGTAATGAGTGACCCGGCCGACAGTAAAAATAAACATATTTATATCTAGTTTAGGTAGTTTGAGAGGTAATTAAAATAGCTAAGGGTGATGATCGGACTTGAAATGTGTGTTTTACTCCGCCGCCGCATCACAGCGGGAGGAGCTGCGTGTCTCCGTCCTGTCAGATTAGACTTCACTCGCGTTTATGTCCATATCGAGAGAAAAGATAAATAATCTGAATTCAGTGTGCAGTTTACTTTGACGCGGGGGTGAGCAGCAGAGGTGGGGAGAGGCGGGGCTATTGCCTCATCATTATCAGAAAATGATCGTATAGGGCGTACACACGGAGCCGTTGGACCCGCCAGAGCGTTGCATATGCTGTTCTATCCACCCTTGGGACCCGTTATCGTTTACGCAGTCGTTTAGTGCCGTATTCGGTCGTCCTCGTGTGGCCGAACGGTCTATATGACACTAAACAGTAACGCAAACGACCGTTTTCGTCCTCGTGTGGCCGGGGCATTATATCATACGGTTGCTCGTGGCGCTGTGCCAAAGTCAACAGCTCTACACTCAGGAGAGAGTCATGCAGGGGAAGTGTCAAATGGGTGTTAGTTATAATATAATATCCTCTGGATGTCAGAGGTGTGCACGTCAAAGCCTCAGCTGACTCCACTGCTGCAGGTTATGGCTCTTATTTTGTAACTTTGAGCCAACAATCATTTATAGGAATGAATTAATTCATATCTTTCAAAAGCTGTCTCTGAAACTCATAAACAAGACACTTCCAGACCCCACAAATACCAGCAAAGTTAGCTGCTGGAAAAAAAGAGTGGACCTCGAAGATTAAACCACACTTGAATAATAATAATAAATGATATTTATATAGCGCCTTTCAAGAGACCCAAGGTCGCTGTACATGGTGGACAAACAAAACAAACAGACAATCAACGGGCAAACCAAAGAAATAACTAAAGGAAGCCGGGGGACCAGAAAAGGGCCCGAAGGCCAGGGTGAACAGGTGTGTTTTTAGTGATGATTTGAAGATGTCCAGGGAGGCAGCATTACGGATCTCGGCAGGAAGTGCATTCCAGAGGGTGGGGGCCGCAGCACTGAACGCCCTGTCACCAACAGTTCGGAGGTGAGAGCGGGGGATGGAGAGCAGGGCCCGTGTCTGAGGACCGCAGACTCCGAGAGGGGGTGTAGGGATGGAGGAGGTCCGATAAGTACTGGGGGGGCGAGGGTATGAAGGGACTTGTACGTGAGGATGAGTGTTTTGTATTGAATCCGGGACTTGAATGGGGACCGAAGCAGTTTCTGGATGTGTTAGACACCCTGAGAAACATTGTATACCCTCTAATAGTACCAAAGACTAGGAAGCGGTCGTCCTTCGTGGTCGTTATTCTCGTGTGATTTCTGTGTTATCTCAATATTGTTTAATATCCCGCTGACTGAAATCCTGCTGGTGTTCATTTGTTAACCTTGAACACCAGTAACAAACCTGTTCCCTAACCCTTCCATTAAAACGGTCTCCAATGAGGCAAATCAAATGAGAACATCATTCAAAGTGATGTATGGTAAAACTGATTTCACCTACATTTCTTAATTTAGCTTAAAAAACTTTTTTTAATGTAATATGACACAGAAGTAGTGAGTATCATATACGAGTGTGCCCATATTGACCAACACTAGAGAGGGGCAACATATGTTGGTTCTTTTCAGGGGCTGCTATTAAATGCATCACAATGAGATAGCTAAAAACTGAAACCCCAATCTAGGACGTGATTAAAAAATAAATAAAAACTATGTTAACAAATAATGTATGTGATAAGGCTGCAGAGACAATTTTACAAAGAGATGGAGTCCTGTATGAGTCTGATGGTATTCTGAAACTCTTTCCTTTGAGTCTTCTGCCTCCTAAGAAACGTCTAAGTTAACGTCTAAAGACAAAGATGGAAAGTTAATTGATGTCAAACTGCATGAAATTAATGCTGAAGTAAAAATCAATCAAATATTATAACAAAAGCACATCTGATTGACCCCACTTTACTGCGCAGCTATCAGTGGACCTTTATCTGTTTTTGTTTTCTAACCCTCATCCCCCCCCCCCCCCCCACAGTACAAAGCCACAGACTTCGTGGTGCCCGGTCCGGGGAAAGTGGAGATGACCTACACCCCCAAAGATGGAGAGCCAGTGAAATACGTCATCCATGAGTTTGAGGGTAAGAACACAACTAGTTGATATACAGAGGTGGGAAGTAGTGGAGTACAAATACTTTGTTACTGTACTTAACTACATGTTTCTGGTGTCAGTACTTTACTCCACTTCTTATTTTTCTGACGACTTTTTACTTTGACTTCTTACATTTTGAACACAAATACCTGAACTTTCTACTTCTTACATGTTGAACACAAATACCTGTACTTTCTACTTCTTACATGTTGAACACAAATACCTGTACTTTCTACTTCTCACATGTTGAACTCAAATACCTGTACTTTCTACTTCTCTCATGTTGAACTCAAATACCTGTACTTTCTACTTCTTACATGTTGAACACAAATACCTGTACTTTCTACTTCTCACATGTTGAACTCAAATACCTGTACTTTCTACTTCTTACATGTTGAACCCAAATACCTGTACTTTCTACTTCTTACATGTTGAACTCAAATACCTGTACTTTCTACTTCTCACATGTTGAACTCAAATACCTGTACTTTCTACTTCTTACATGTTGAACTCAAATACCTGTACTTTCTACTTCTTACATGTTGAACTCAAATACCTGTACTTTCTACTTCTTACATGTTGAACTCAAATACCTGTACTTTCTACTTCTTACATGTTGAACTCAAATACCTGTACTTTCTACTTCTCACATGTTGAACTCAAATACCTGTACTTTCTACTTCTCACATGTTGAACACAAATACCTGTACTTTCTACTTCTCACATGTTGAACTCAAATACCTGTACTTTCTACTTCTTACATGTTGAACACAAATACCTGTACTTTCTACTTCTTACATGTTGAACTCAAATACCTGTACTTTCTACTTCTTACATGTTGAACTCAAATACCTGTACTTTCTACTTCTTACATGTTAAACTCAAATACCTGTACTTTCTACTTCTTACATGTTGAACACAAATACCTGTACTTTCTACTTCTCACATGTTGAACTCAAATACCTGTACTTTCTACTTCTTACATGTTGAACACAAATACCTGTACTTTCTACTTCTCACATGTTGAACTCAAATACCTGTACTTTCTACTTCTTACATGTTGAACACAAATACCTGTACTTTCTACTTCTTACATGTTGAACTCAAATAGCTGTACTTTCTACTTCTTACATGTTGAACTCAAATACCTGTACTTTCTACTTCTTACATGTTGAACCCAAATACCTGTACTTTCTACTTCTCACATGTTGAACACAAATACTTGTACTTTCTACTTCTCTCATTTTCCAAACAGCTGGTTCCTTTAGTCTGAATGTGTGTTTGATGCGTGATCATTATTCTTTAGAGTCATTGCGTGCCTATTGATTTGAACACGATCCGTGTATCCATCATTTCCTGGTCTTCTCTAAAGCCCCTGTCACACTGTCCCGAAGTTGACACCCGATGGACACACGAATATGGAATTGTGAATTTCGCACGAAGATGGCCCCGAACCACACGAAGGCAACATTTACATTACATTTAAGACATACAACTGCAATGAAAGCACCAAAAACAATTATGTTACAGTACTATGATACTGTACTGATATCTTCAGACTTTGTTCTTTACTTTATCCGTCTTTATATGTAGAAGATATTACGTTTTCTCCGTCATGTTGTTGTTTCCATAACAACAACAACTTCCTGTCAACTCGCCTTCAAAATAATATATTATATCCTTTTCAGTTTCACAGAACACAAATTGGGTTATTTACATAATATATTTACATGATTTTGTTGTGCAATAAAAAACCCGATGGACACACGATAAAGGAAATGTTCAAATTCCGCTGTGATCGTAGCAACATCGGGCCATTCGTGAGGGCATCTAAGCCATCGTACAGTATGACCGCCGGTGGAGTTTCTCAGGCTCCGGCAGCAACTTCGTGAGCGGTGGCAAAATCTTTGGCATGTCAAAAAATAGCCGAAGGACCTTGAGAAGGTTCATTTTCGTGTTGAATTCGTGTGTACATTTTGCCCTTCGTAAGGCCATCGTGAGGGCATGTCTTGTTATCATCGGTGCCATCGGGCATTCGCCCCGATCAGAGTGAGGGCGAATGCCCGATGGCACCGATGATAACACGAAGATGACACGATTTGACAAGATGCCCTCACGAGTGCCTTACGAAGTTGCCGTTCACGAAGTTGCTGCCGGAGCCTGAGAAACTCCACCGGCGGTCATACGATGGCTTAAGATGCTCTCACGAATGGCGCGATGTTGTTACGATCACAGCCGAATTTGAACATTTCCTTTATCGTGTGTCCATCGGGTGTCAATTTCGGGACAGTGTGACAGGGGCTTAAAGAAGAGGGACCAATGGAAACGTTGTCATGTTGCCGTTGTTCAGCATGGAAACATTCATTAGCTAACAATGACATTATTGTTCTATTAATATAAAGGGAGGTCAGGTACTCTTTAAAACAGCTGCTAGTTATGGGTACTTTTCAAAGCCCATACTTCTTTACTTTGACTTGAGTAAAGAAGTTTAGTCAGTACTTCTACTTTTACCAGAGTATTTATAAACACGAGTATCTGTACTTCTACTTGAGTAAAGGTTGTGTGTGCTTTTGCCATCTCTGTCGATATATGATCCTGCTTCCAGACCCCTCTCTAACACAATAACAAGTCTTCCATAACGATAATAAATACTGAGAAGTGTATCCATCTGACCGTGATATTATTGCATGTGAATGTACTAAACTGAGTGTGCGTGTGTGTGTGTGTGTGTTTGTTCAGGCACAGGGGGTGTAGCGATGGGGATGTACAACACGGATAAATCCATCCGGGACTTCGCCCACAGCTCCTTCCAGATGGCTCTGTTGAAAGGCTGGGCGGTGTACCTCAGCACCAAGAACACCATCCTGAAGAAGTACGACGGGCGCTTCAAGGACATCTTCCAGGAGATCTACGAGAAGTAAGGAGCTCATGCATAGTGCCTCTCACATACACACACTTTTAAACCAGTACTTCTCACAAAGAGCAACTACCTACCTACCTACCTACCTACCTACCTACCTACCTACCTACCTACCTACCTACCTACCTACCTACCTACCTACCTACCTACCTACCTACCTAACTAACTAACTAACTAACTAATGAGAACCACATATCTTATCAAGAGTTTCTCAGAAAAATTAACATTTCTTTGTGAAATATGATTATTTCTCGGCTCTTTAAGAAACACATATTCTCCAGTTTACCCAAAACCTGTAACAGCGACAGGAAGTACACAAACTAAACCGCAAATGTACTAACGAGAAAAAGTGCGCTGGGGAGATCACATCCATCGATCAGTAACTTCCTGTTGTCAGGTTAAGGGAAGTTATACTGTCTAGTTGTATCTATCTAGACTCAGACTCTCTTTCCTCCTGTGTTCAGGGAGTACCACGCTCAGTTTGTGGAGAAAGGCATCTGGTACGAGCACCGCCTGATCGACGACATGGTGGCTCAGGCCATGAAGTCAGACGGAGGCTTCATCTGGGCCTGCAAGAACTACGACGGAGACGTGCAGTCCGACTCTGTGGCTCAGGGTGAGTGGAAGCATGCTGAGGATTGAAGATCATATAGTCTGTGTTAAAGTTCTTAAACGCCAGGAGGGAAGATTTCAAACGAGCATATTGCAACACCTGCATCCCCAGTTAGTGAGCGTGCACCAGATGATGCTACATGCTAATCCACCCTCCCACAGTGAATGATACAAAGCCTTCTGAATTCACGGGGTGGTTTTGGCGCAGTGGTTAGAGCGTTCAGATCAAGGGGCGTTGGTGAACTCCAGTTCGAATCCCGCCTCGGCCGCCACTGCGTCAGGCCGTTGTGTCCTTGGGCAAGACACTTCACCCGCATTTGCTCCTGTGGGTAATGTCCGCAGTAATGACTCTTACATGTCATGTATGTGTAATTGTAAAGCGCTTTGAGCACCTGTAAAAGCGCTCTAATAAAAAATGTAATGCATTATTATTATTATTTGAATTCAAGCAGTTTCTCTTTCAAAATAGTTAAAACAACAGAAATATTGCAGCTCTTTTTTCTTCAGCAAAAGCAAAACATGCCAGAGAAGTATGTCTATGTTCCTGCAGCAGTATTTTTAGATCAGTGACACTTAAAGAAGGTCTTGTAACTTATTGTCGTTTAGAAGAAAGTCGATATTGCGATGAAGGATTTCTTATGGACATACAATTGCACCATTTTTGTTTTTTAATCAGAACAAGTTAAAGGTGGGGTCGGTAAGTTTCAGAAACCGGCTCGAGTGCACTAACATTTGAAAGTACACCGAAAAGAATCCGCCCCTTCCTTCAGACTTCCTTACAGAGCACCTCCTCCATCACACATGAACGCGACATGACGTCAGCAGACTGGTGAAAGTGGCCGCCTGTTGCTGGCGAGTCATTGAAGTACTGCTGCAATGCACGCCCAATGACAGCACGAGATACATTTGTGCGTGCACAGGGTGGCAATCCGGCTAAACGGATTGGTACTACAGCACTACGGCTTCCACAGATGACATTTTTTTATGGATTTATTGTCAAAGCACTTCAGATATTCATTGCTATCGGATGTTAAGAGCATCCCATGGAATATAACAAAAAGTATATCTCGAGCCGGTTTCTGAAATGTACCTACCCCACCTTTAAAAGCCAATTGCAACAAGTTTCAAGGTTCAATGTTAGTTTATTTGTACAGCACATTTTAAGACACAGAGGCAATTCAAAGTGCTTCACATAGGGTTTAACACATAATAATTAAAAACAAACAAAAAATAAAATTAATTAAAGCAATAAAATACAGGTGTTTCTCTAGAAACAACGTATCCCTATCAGGAGTTATGTTATTGACTATGTATAACAACTATGTCTAATAACATGAATAACAATCTGACTCCTCCATAGACGGCATGTGGTAACAATAAAATAGAAATGCTGATTTCTGCCGTCTTAGTTTAAAACATGTTCTGTTGGTAACATGCTTCTGTGTCTCTGTTCCAGGCTACGGCTCCCTGGGGATGATGACCAGCGTTCTGATCTGTCCTGACGGACGCACCGTGGAGTCTGAGGCGGCGCACGGCACCGTCACCCGTCACTACAGACAGCACCAGCAGGGGAAGGAGACCTCCACCAACCCCATCGGTACACACTTCAGCTACCACCTACACACAAACCCAAAGATCAAGATTCAAGGCTTTTATTGTCATGGTTACTGTCGTGGCTTCCTTCCTTGTTTTTCTATCAAGCCACTAGACGCCTTAAACACACATTTTTAACTCGTTTTATTTCCTTTAAATTACTTACAGTTGAAGAGTTGCGTGGCCTCCGATGGTTTTTAGGTGCGATGTGTTTGCTCAAGATAAAATAACACACTTTTACACATGCAACAAAGAAAAGAGGCCTTTACAACATTCAAAACAAATCGGCAAAACTCAAATAACATAACAAACAACTTCTTTCTTTCTTGATAAGGCTTATATAACTTCATAACTTAAAGGGTAATCAACAGCGTCTTTCTGACAGGTTGCTGCCCATCACTGTCCCTTTAGAGCAGTGCTTCTCAAAGTGTGGTGAGCGCCCCCTAGTGGTCCGTGAGTATATTGGTAACATTTCACATTTGAAATAAATAAATACATTTGAGTTTTCCGCACTCTCGCAGGAATATCTCCGCAATGGAGCGAGCTTACGTTTCACTTTCGATTGCATGATATAGCCCAGCGCAACACCTTCATCACACATGTTGCCACTTGTTTGTACCGTTTTCAGGTGATTTGTAATCTGTTCTAGAAAAACTGTGTTTTTGGATATTTGTGGAGTTAGGTGGTCCGCGAGTGTTTTTATATTGGTGGTCCTTGGTATGAAAAAGTTTGAGAAACACTGATCTAGAGGAGGGAATTGTAGTCTTTTATAGTGTGTTGACTACAGACGTCACAATTAGGTGGCCTTTCTTATAAACTAAATACTGGCTCTAACAGCTACGGTTTAGATATATCAATGAAAATCTGAGGTCACAGGCTCCTCCAACAGAGCAACACAATAAAACAGATACAATAGTTGAAATAGTGCAAGTAAAATAGAAATCAAATCAAACTTTATTTGTATAGCCCAATATCACAAAACATGTTTGCCTCAGTGGGCTTTACAGATTAAAAACAAGGCAACAACATTGTATATGATGGAGTTACAGCAAAGTGAGAAGACAAGGTTCGTTTATTTGTACAGCACATTTTAAGATACAGAGGCAATTCAAAGTGCTTCACATAGGCATTGAACACATCATAATTCAAAACAAAACAAACAAAAACTAAAAAGTGTAGAAATGTCAATGAAAGTCTGAGGTCACAGGCTCCTCCAACAGAGCAACACAATCACACAGAGATACAATAGTGTAAGTAATACAAATAAAATAGAATAGAAATAGTGCAAGGAGAGTCTATATACAAGTAATTGGAATGTGATATATTAGATAAATAATGTGTAGTTGCAGACAGATGAATGTTATGGATGTCCTTTCAAAAGCTCAGGTGTTAATCTTGTGTTTTATCCAGCCTCCATCTTTGCGTGGACGCAGGGCCTTTTGCACCGGGCGAAGCTGGACAAAAACTCAGAGCTGAGAGTTTTCTCCGAGGCGCTGGAGTCCGTCTGCGTGGAGACCATCGAGGCCGGGTTCATGACCAAAGATCTGGCCATCTGCGTCAAGGGACTCGCAAAGTTAGTTTTTTTTATTTTGTATTATCTATTATACTATTTCAACAGTTTATATATCTAAAAAAACAATCAAAATGTGTAGAAACGGGAGGTAATTCCACAATGAAATACTCACACAGAAAACACAATGCTATATATATATACATACACATACATATGTGACACCCATTTCCAGGGTGAAAATAAAATAATCAAGTAAAACAAATTAATTCCTACAAGTCCATGTTCAGATAACAAGACAGTTAATTTCTCATCCTATTTTTATGTAAACTGATAATTATGACAATAGTCATTATAATTATTATTATCAAATACACTTGGGAGTGTGCGGTTACATTTTGCATACACAGCTGTGTCCTTTATCCAACACAACGTTTCTACATTACATCACATGCTACTTGTTAGACGCTTTTATCCAAAGCGACTTACATACTCAATACTGTGGACAATCCCCACAGGAGCAGTTTGGGGTGAAGGGTCTCAGGGACACAACGACATGCTGACTGCAGTGGGGTTTGAACCTGTGCCCCCCTGATCCCAACACCAACGCACAACCCACTGCGCCACACGCCTCCTCTGTATATAAGAATGGATTTAATAATAATAAATTATATTGCTATAGCGCTTTTCTTGAACCCAAAGACGCTTTACATTTGGGAGGGAGGGTAGACAAACATTTACTAGGGGTTGGAGTTTCACCCACCATTGTACCTTCATTACAAGTCAAGCTGCACAGATCATACAATATCAGGCAGTTAAATATGGCCTTTGTTGTGTGAGAAAGACATTCAAAAGCTCCTTTTCACAGATTAAGTTTGTATTTGAGGTCAACATGTCTTTTGACATTTGCAGAGAAATTCCATAATTCAGTAGATATGGCATTTTTGTATTATGGCATCTTCAGTATTCACTTGCACAACACTAGCTTGTTTGACTTTGGTTAACAAGTTTAGTATCTACAAGTAAAATAAATGACACTTTCTTAAATAGTCAATGTATAAAGTCAGTCAATACTTATTAGTGGAAAGCTTTAGCACATATTGAGTTGTGTAAACTTGCTCCTTATCCCCAGTACAGTTTGTCCTACTAAATGTGTCAAAGTTCGTCTCTCCTTAACACACAAGTGTTTCTGCTCTTCCCGCTGCAGTGCTCCCCCTGTACACGCCATCATAGATTCTTTAATGTCACCTCATGTTGTACCACCATCTCAAGTCTAGCCGTTTGTTTCATACAACATCAGGCCGTCAAATAGGATTTTTGTTGTAATAAATAGTATGTTTTCTTATTTCTGCTAAATATTAGGTTGGTATTTTATAACTGCATATGAATGTCTTCTTGCATTAGCAGAGGAAATCCTAAATGTAGTAGATACATGTATGGCCTGTCAACATAAGAGAAAACATGTTTAGTGTTCTCCAGTGCAACACTTGAAGATATGCACTGTTTGAATGAGGCTAACATAAGTTGAGTATCTCAAGAAGCTACACTTAAAGGGGACCTATCATGCAAAATGCACTTTTGTACGTCTTGTATACTTGAATATGTGTCCCCGGTGTGTCAGGGAACTCAACCCTCTCTCTTTTCCTCCATACCCAAATCTGTAAAAACGGGGCTGCAATGGATCTGATACAGATTTGAAATATCTCTGACGTCAGATACAAGGAGCTCCGCCTATATGGGCAACTCTCCACCTATCAGGGGAATGGGAGGTTGCCGTGGCATGGTAACAGCATGGTAACACCATGGTAACATCATGGTAACATGACACTCGTGCCACGCCCCCCTCCTTTGCCGGGGGGCGTGGTCAGCTGCAGCTCATTTGCCACAGAATCAGCCCTTGTGAAGACAGGGCTGGAATAGAGCAAATAGAGCGAATGGTTAAAATGCATGATCTGTTTGGTATTTTGAAACTAAAAGTTCACAGACATGTTTTGTATAGGTATGGCCCTACAATATATTATTCAAATATAGCATGATAGGTCCACTTTAAATAAAACTAAAAGTATATTAAATGACACTTCCTGTAGTCATGTCACCGATAAACTCAGTCAATACTTATTACTGGAAAGCTTCAGTACATATTGAGTTTGTAAACTTGTTCCTTAGTCCCAACACGAGTATGTCCTACTAAATGTCTCCTTGTTAGAATAAATCCTCTTTAATACAGCTGTGTATACAAACGTACCGTCTCATTCACACTCCCAAAGTATCGTTGAAGTTCACTCAACCCTTTCTCCTTGTTCTCTCTCTGCAGTGTGACTCGTGCCGACTACTTGAACACCTTTGAGTTCCTGGACAAGCTGGCAGAGAACCTGAAGATCAAGCTGGCTAACCCCCCCAAACTGTGATCTCCCTACACACACGCCCCCCCCCCCCCCCACACACACACGCCCCCCCCCACACACACACACACATTCAAACACAGGAGTTAACACTGAAGACGAAGGAGTTTGCCCTGAGAGATCTACAGACTTAAGACGGGAACCTTGGGTCTAATGGATGAAGGTTTCTGGTCCAGAAGGAAGAGGAGTTCACTCTAGTCCTTCATCCCTGTTAACGCATAACTAGTAGACAGTAAACATTAGGACTGACACCGGGTGAATACCCAGTGTCTTTACCCAGAATGCACTAGTTCCCCCTGTGAGTGTGTTGTCAATATTTGTTGGTGACAGAATGTGTGTGAGGGAGCCTCTCCACCCTGACTGCTTCGTTTAGTGTCAAATTCATCGATTCATTCTCATTTGTCATGCTGTGTTTTAACGGTACATCGAGCAACACTTTCCTCTCATGAAAATGGACGTGCACACCATGACGTTTAACTGTTCTGCAGCACAACATACAACAACAACTCTTCTCACACAGCCTGCTAACAGACGCATTGCTTTTAGATTTTATACTGCTATTAAACTTCACCAGTCAGTTGTTGGAGGTGTATTTATTTGTCCTTCCTGTGTGTGTGCGTATGTCAATAACCTGCCAAATAAATCATCATGTTAAAGTCAGAATATAACTCTTAATAAATGAGTTTTTGAAGAAATAATGCACGTGTTATTCTTTTTCTCTGGGTGTGTGCTGATGTCATTAAGGGGAGCAACTAACAATGTATCTGCTCGTTAATTTACTGTCTCAAATTAATCGTCTTGTCTTTATCTGGTGAAAAATCTCAGATCTCAAGGTGACTGTTTTAAAGAACAGAAAAGAAGCTGGAATGTCTTTAAATGTACTGCCTAGAAATGAATTAACTTATATTACCATACGTTTTAGATGTAAACAAGAGTTATCACAGCACCAATATCCAGAACACCAGCACAGGAACTTGCTATCATTCATATTGTTCAATAAGTATTTTCATGAATGGACGAGACCTGATGTCAAACAGCAATATTTCTGACTGAAAAATGCCAGTATTTAAAATAAAAAGGTATTTAGATGGAGGGATGGATATTCAAACGGTTCATTTCAGTGATAACAATGTGCACAACTATTACAGAGAAGCAGTGGTGGGTAATTAAAATAGTATATATTAGCCAACAATGCTCATTTAATATGTATACAAAACATAGAAAACCAAAAAATGCAAGTAACAGCTAAATGAAAATCTACGGCATTCAATTGTGCAAGTTATAGGGGGCTAAAATACAAACATGAATACAATGTTTACATGTTACTTTGTGGTGGACAGTATTGCAAATAAATGAACTTAATGTTAACATGAATGAAGTAAATGTGTATTCTTAATTAGTAGTATCCAATAAAGGTAAATTGTATCACGTGATCAGCTCAGGAACTCAAAAGACTGGTAAAACCTAAGATAAGAAAATTAGATCAGTTGGAAAAAAACATGTTTATTTTTAGATTTGAATATAGATTATTTCTTTTTTTATAATACTCTCTGTATTGTCAACAACAACATACTAGTTACTGCACATATAACATACATCTCTCCATGGGTGACAATAATCTCACTTTAAGATATCTATGTATATCTCAGTTTACATATCAACTACTTAAATAAAAGCACAGAGAGAAAATGAATAAGAATAATACATTATAATCATAATGGCCTGAGGTGTGGCGTCATTACAATGAGATACATCAAATAGAAGGGAAAGATAAATACACACACATATAGTAATAATAATAAAGCAAATACAAAATAACAAGTATTTCTGTCCACAAATGGACAGACTGGGCCTTTAAATGAACACCTCCCTCCCCCTGTTCTTCCAGCAGAAGGCGCTGTTCCATTAATCCCTCCCCCCGCTGTATGTGCAGTAAACACATAACAGGTTAGTTGAATCTACAGAACAGCATCTCAGTGACCCTGTCCCTGTTTACCATCTGTTCTGAGACACAGACATGGATCCTTATCAGAACCAGAGAGACTCCAGGAACCAGCAGAACCCCGGGAGAACCACCACACCTGGAACACCTGGAACATCTGGGGGTGATCAGACACCTGTGGACCCCGGAAGAGAGGACCCTGAAGCCCGGAACACACCCGCGAACAACCGGGAGCCTCAATAGTGAGTTATGATCAACATCCTACTCAGTATTTCGACCTTAAAGTCCATGTTTTTGTCCGTGACACGCGGTGTAACTTACAAATAAAAGTGCAAAGGAACATATATTAACTTTTTTTAATTTAGTTTAGTTAATATCTACTATGTTGGTGTAATATTTGATTAGTCAAAAACAGACTGGATGGTAAAAACATATTTTAAATTGAGTTTTCCGCTGCTAACTTTCAGTTTCGTTTTACTGGATTAGAGAGGGATACGATGCCTTCACTGTTTCCCGGAAACCGCAACTGCTTATCTAATGTAGCGCTTCAGACTATAGACTGTTGAACACAGTAATATTTTAGTTCTTAACACGAAAAACAACAGCGTGTAATAAGTGAGGGAAAGTTTGTACTCGGCAAATACAATGTATGAATCATTTCATTTATTTGGGCTAATAGAAAAATAAAAGGCCACTTTAGGAAAGCAGAAATATACAACATGACCTGAAAACAACGTAGTCAAATGTTTACAAGATAAACAAGTTATTGTGTCTTAATTGAAGGCAGCATCCTACTTGTATTATTATTTCTCATTCATGAAAGCAGCGTTTCTATTCTTTATTTTACTCATCATCTTTTAGCCAAAACAACATCAGTTTTGAACAAAGGTCTTTACCAGGGTTAACAATATTTATAAGGTCTTCTATATCTTAACATGTAAGCATATGTTAAATGTACTTGTATACATAAGTTATAATAAAACAACACTGAAAACAACCAATGATATATAAAACCGTTACTTATTGTCTTCATGAAATAGCATTTGAATGGTTTTGATGCACAAGTTGTTGTTTGGATCCATCTTGTATTCTAATTCTAATATTGTATGCAGTGTTGGGCAAGTTACTTCCAAAATGTAATATATTACATATGACTTATTACTGTCTTTTGAAAGTAATAAGTTACATTACAATATTACTGTCTCTGAAATGTAATGAGTTACACTACTTTAATTACTTTTTAGTTACTTTCACCAAAATAACCTCTAAAGAATGGCTAGGTATTTGAAATGCTAAAATGTGGTTTAGTGCAGCTCATTATACATCCAGTGAAGGGTAATGTGTTATAGCATAACAACTGTGTAGGCCCTTAAGGCTACTGACAACTTGTATTACACGGCTTAGTTGAATACTGGATTCTGATTATAAGTTCTTAACATGTGACACGTTGTTAATCCAGCAGTACAGACCACTGTCAAGGACTATGATGAAGGTTGCTAAGGAGGATCAAGAAAGAGAAAGGAAAAGAGGTTAAAAGACGGAGCGCTGGACGTCAGATAAATCACCAGAAGAAGGCAGACAGGAAGTAAACAATAACAGGACACGGAAAGGGCTCTGTAGTGTGTTGGCCGTGTACAGGCCCGGCTCCAGAACAAAAGGACTCAGGTGCATCTGAGGTTACAGGGGGCGCAGCAGTAGCAGGTTTACGTGAACAATAGTGGCCGGCAACAGCAATGAAAAATAGCATTGATGGTCCCAATGAACAGATTATGGCATTTGTTATGTTTTGAAACCAAGCAAGTGAGAACATTTCAAGTGTGTTAAAAGTGCAATCCTGAAATATCTCATATAGTCCAAAGTGGACTGTGGCAAAGAAAAGCACAAAAGCTTCAAAGCTGTACTGATAAAACAAATGAAAACATATAAATATTGTAAATCAAGGCAAATCATATTTGAACCAGCTCATGGTTTGAAATGGCAAACATTGAAAAGCAAAAGTATTATTAAAACCATGTACTAATCATCACCTTGGTCCCATCATATACTCTGGGAAGAGAATATCTACTGTGCTTGAAAACTGGTATCACATCATCATTTCAGCTGCAACATCAGCTCGTTGATAAGCTTGGGATATGAGATCTTTCTGTAGCCATTCGTGGTGAAGGCATCTGTGCTATTATGCATTATGTTTGACCCAACATTTCTTCAGGCATGGCAGAATATGGCACTATGTTCACATGAATATTCTAGCCATTGTCTATTTGTAAACCACGAGCTGCAAAATGACCGCCTAACCCCACTGTACAGGCAGGTACTTGTTTAGATATACCTGGGCAGGCTCTGTTTTGCCGTGGTATCCTGGCACCTGCGGGCCGCAGAGGGGCGGCGTGGTTTCGGGCGACGAAGACTGCTGCTCCGGGGGCGAGGGCGGCGAGTCAGGCGGGAGTAAGCTAGTGTCCACAACGGAGGGTAACGTGATGTCCCCATCTGACCTGTTACTGTCTGCAGTAGGTGCAGTGTTGCTGGCGTTTAGTGATGGTTGCTTTAACCATGTTCGTATAAATGATTATCCCCAGATGTGTGTCACTGCTGTGGAAGCCCTTTGGAAATGATGCACGCGCAGCGGAGCAGGTCACGCGCACCTGACACAATTTGTTGTTGGTATTTTTCGCTCCGTTCTCTATTTTTGAATAGAGGGTGCATAACATTCAACTGCCCGAAGATCCCGACGTGAAGCCTGAAGGGTAAACACCAGGGTTACTAATCTACCCGCACAATTTGTCTCTGGTGTCGGAATGTCTCGCTATGTTAGTACATTCTTAAAAAACAAAACACCATTTAATTTCGGGTTAAAATGTGTTGTAACTGCGTTACTGAGCATTGTGGGTAATATATTACCCACATTTAATTAGTAATGCGTTACATTACTTCGTTACAGCAAAAAGTAATATATTACTGTAACTCCGTTACTTTTGTAACGCGTTACACCCAACACTGATTGTATGTACTAAGCATTCATTTGTGTATGTTACATCTTTTCATGAAACCCGTAACTATAGCTGTCCTATATATTGGAGTTGAATATATATATATATATATATATATATATCTACATTTTACACATGATAAATCCAAGGTAGTTGGGTTTATCATGGGAACAGAAATCTACTTGTTTACGTTTGAAAGACTTTCCAAACTTGTATTTAGTGCTTTTTACACACCAAAAACACGTGTACGAGTTATTGGCCTATCAGTACAGAATGAAGTTATACCTGGACGAATCTGATTCAAGACGAATAATATAAACCAAGTATACCGTCTTATCTTTTACACGTTTTGTATCCTCACAGCTGCAGACACTTATGAGTTTTCATGAAGGACCAAGGTTTCACTAACACTCTCTCTCTGTCTCCATCCTCAGCTCAGTTGGGTTTACGATGATCCCGCCCAATGAATCCCGACGAAGCAAGACTCAAATGAGTATGCCGACATCGCATCCTTCAAATACCAAATAATGTTCCTACATGTTGAAATGTATTTCCCGAATAACAAAGCTCTGTGTTGCTGCAGTGGCTCAGAAAGAACTGGAGGAGCTTCAGAAGTGGAAAGAGGAAAATAAACCCAAACCTGTGCAGCCCGTCTCAGAGAAGCTGGGTAAGCGAGTACACTCCATGCCAATCAGCTTTTTGCACAACATTATCCTTATGTGTTGTGTGCTTATGCATTTGTTTACTTACTGATTTGTTGTCATGTGTTTTAATTGATCAAGGTGGGAACGCAACATTGTCTGCAGTCAGGGAGAAGCAGCATTTAGAATTACATCACGCCAAACTGCAGAAGAAGGTACTTCCTCACACGTTTACTGTCATAAACACAGAATACACTCAATTCATACGCTCTTAGCCCTTAGATGCACAAGTGGGTCTTTTTGGACCAGTGAGGTCGTTTTCTTAGAGTATCTCTGTAATTACACTTTTTTATCATTTCATATTCCAGCTATTCCTCAAAAAACATGTTTTGGATATCATGCCATTCACATTTTAAATTTACATTTTAAGAAATTGTAGTTTTTGTATTCCTACCCCAAGCTTCCATAAGTGGGTCAAAAATGACCCGCATGCATTTCCTATGGGAACCTTTGATTCTACCACACAGACTACGTCACAAGTGACACCTCTGTCACTACCCGATCCGTCCCCCTGCCCGATCTGTACTGCGCATGTGCGAGATGGTCCGCCATATTGGACAACTCCGTACGGCAACTCTAATAGGACACTTGACACAGTGGCTTTTGGCAAAGCTCAAAAATAAAACGAGAGAGAGATGAGTTATTGTTATTACAACGTGACTTCACTATTATTTAACAACTCTTTTTATTGGGTTCTTTTATTTGGGGTTAAGTACATTGTCAGAATAAGTGAGAAATGGATTTAACTTCTGTTAGACAGCCATACATTTTTGCATACATTCACAGTAAATATGTATTCAGTATGATAGCTGTCTAACAGTTAAATCCATGTCTCACTTATTCTGACAATGTACTTAACCCCAAATAAAAGAACCCAATAAAAAGAGTTGTTAAATAATAGTGAAGTCACGTTGTAATAACAATAACTCCTCTCTCTCGAGTTTTCCTTTTGAGCTTTGCCAAAAGCCACTGTGTCAAGTGTCCTAGTTGGGTTGCCGTACGGAGTTGTCCAATATGGCGGACCATCTCGCACATGCGCAGTACGGATCGGGCAGGGCGGCAGATCGGGTAGTGACAGCCAGTCAGGAAGATTATTTTACACAGCAAGATCTGATGCCTGTCAGTGTAATAATAATAATACATTATATTTGTATAGGGCTTTTCAAGGACTCAAAATCACTTTACAATATTGTCACGGTGTGTGAAGCAGGGAGGACCCAAATGCAGATTAAAGTGAAAGTTCCTTTATTTCAAGGCTAGGTGATAACACAGACAAAACAGAACACTCACCGACGAACTAGTCATGACAAAAGACGAACCGACAAAGACAGACAGAAAAACCAGAACTTAAATACACACAAGACTAATCACACAAACAAGACACAGGTGAGGAGGGAGGAGAAAACACAGGGACACCAGGTGAACACAATCGGGTAAATTAGACACACCAGGGAAACTAACGACCGGGAACCACAGACAGATCCAAACAAGACAAGACACAACGCAGACAGAAACAGGCAAGACAGGAGGTGAAGACCTTTCAACATGAAACAAGACAAGACAAAACACCATAAAGACAGATCGTGACAAATATAAGGGAAACAATTCTAAAATTCTAAATAGTGAAAAATTAAATATTTCTAGTGTGAACCAAAATATAATACTAAATATTATACACGTGATTTTTTTGAACCAAAATGGCATAAAAACACATATTATTCTAATACGGGTCCTTTTTGACCCACTTATGGAAGAGTATATGCATCCAAGGGTTAAGAGTGATTACAGTCATATGTATTCTGTGAGAAACACAATGTATTAACATATGGTTGAGATGCAAGGAAAGATGTTCCTTGGTTGAATCACAAATACTATTCATGGCTTAATTGAAGCAAATGTACCTGCAGGATTCTAGCTGTTCATGGTTGAAAGCACTGATTGTAGGTCGCTTTGTCGTCAGCTCAATAAATACAAAATATGTGTGTTTGAAGCTGAAACAGCAGGAGGCGGACAAGAAGAAGAGGCAAGAGGAGGACGAGGAGAACCAGAAGATGAAAGATAAACAGCGGGAGAGGGTGAGAACAACATTTAATCATCAATACGTAGAGGGGCATTTGGAGAGCGCTGATCCCAACAGAGGTCGTTTCTAACAGTAAGCCTTCAATGTTTCGTGTTTACTCTCAAATTAAACGGCTTCTTCCTTGGCCAATGCAACACCTTTCTACTCAGTTCCATGAAAATAAGGTTGGTACTTTCTCTGAAATCCTGCTGACAAACAAACACAACCGTGAACATTACCTTTAAAAAAGGTCATGTGTGATGTGCTCTATCCGAACCGCTCATATTGACACTTAAAGCGTCTTTGAGCTCTGGGGAAAGCGCTATAACAATTAAATGTATTATTAAACTCATTTTGAGTTTCATGCACTGTTGGAAAGAGGGGATTCGTAGCTGGTCTTAACGTGTCCCAATGTCCTCTTTGCAAGTTCAATTAATACACCGATGAATGGGGAAAGGGATCATACGCAGACAAAAACAGACGATGAATTTCCAGTGGTTGGATCCATTTTAGTTTGAGGTTTTTTGAAGAGGTTGTACAATAACACGGTTTCATTCTGTCTGTGAGTCGTTGGGTGGTAGCTGTTAGCATCTGCTGCGTCTGTAGTCTGTAGTTTCCTGTAACTTATATACACCTGTGTGCGTCTAATCAGCGCCACCAAGTGTTCAAAAGAATACGGCAGGATAAAAACAGTATAAACAGACTTTTTTTTTATATCCAAAGTGACTAACATACTCAGTACTGTGGACAATCCCCACAGGAGCCATTTGGGGAGAAGTGTCTTCGGGGCACAACGACATGCTGACTGCACTGGGACTCGAACTTGCTACCCTCTGATTCGAAGATCAGCGCATTAACCCACTGTGCCACACGCCTCCCTGACATGCCAACAATACACATAAATAACTCCTACGCTCGAGATATCCTTTTGTTCCCCTGAGCCACGTTTACGAGGAAAACGCCTTCAAAGCTTGAAGTACATTCTTAAAAATATACAAGCCAAAGTTATTTAAAGAGGGGGCTCCAAGCTTCATATTATAGGGGATAAGTACCCCTGGAAACACCCCCATTGGGACCACAATTGGGGCTAAGTAGAGTAAGATGTGAAGGTTGTCATTCTGCCTTTACTAGCTTCAAAAATGTTTTTATCATCTGAATATTGCAAAGACTTGAAAATCAACCAAAAACCCCAAATCGACACGAGTTCTTGACATGAATCCACGTTTATATTTCAAAATGAGGTGTTTGTTACATCCCACTGATTTCAAGAGAGCGGGACACATATAAGTACTTGGCATTCAAGCAAAAGCTCAGTTCATTAAGACTTACAAAACTGCTTTAAATCCCTCGCCACCCCATCAACTTATATTTCAATTCAGAACAAATCATTAGAAAATGGAGAAAAGCAAACATTGAGCAGATTCAGTATATTAAACACCCTTTGGTGAGTTATTTAAACCCCATCTAATCTGTTATATTTCAGTCGGCACAGAGGTTTCCTGAGTGCTTTTTGACAAACCCCAGAGATCAGGAACGCTCTGTTTTGAGAGGAGGTGGAAAAAGCTAAGTTTCAGCCAGATGCAGAAACACATTCAATCTCAATCCTTTGCTGGAATCCAGTTCAATGTGCTTAGATTGGAGGAAGTGTAACAGGCCGAGTATCAACATTTGTAATCAGCCAAGTTTACAGAGGAACATATAGGATGACAAACAATCTACCATATTGGCAAACTAAAATACGAAAAACTCCAACCTTCATCCTTATCAAAGCTCTATCAGGGGTGTCCAAAGTTTTTTCACCGAGGGCCACACACAGAAAAATATACGAAGGGCTGGGGCCACTCACTAGAGATATTTTGCCTCATAAGTTCTGTTATAAGTTGGAAAAGTCAATCCAATGTAGGTACATTATTCTTGATACGTGGACCTATTAACACGTGAATACTGTGTCATATATTTGAACATATATTTAAGAAGTAAGACAAGCAGAAGTTTATTATACTTAAGTCATTATACTTCTTTAATTTGCTGAGTGAGGGCCGATTAAAAATGGTCCGCTGGCCGCATTTGGCCCCCGGGCCGTAGTTTGGACACCCCTGAGCTGCGTTATTTCAAACATGATCTCAAAGCAAAGCTGAACCTGCTCTTAAAGACTGAGACACTTTGTTCAAGTGAAATGATTGTAAAGGAAGGAGGGTACGCCCGGACTGTCTTAAACATTAAGACTCTTGCTGGCAGTGAAATGAATTAGGCTCTTTGAAATAATGTTGTTTTGAAAATTCAAAGAAAGATACATTATTATTTATTTGGGATTTGTATAATCTAAAGCTTAGTGCAGTTTTTCTTCCTCAAAGATTATCAGTTCAATTTGAAATTAAAGTTCCACAATCCTTCCCTCTATAGATACACTTGTTTCAACAAAGTTTTGTAACCTGATTACTTTCCGTTACGGTTGGATGACCTCAATATCAAATGCAATCAAGCGAAAAGAAAAATGTGTGTATTATGTTAGATACACGAGTCAAACTCGAGGCCCGGGGGCCAAATCAGGCCCTTGGTGGATTTAATTTCGGCCCGCAGGATAATTTCTAATTCCTATTAGATCTGGCCCGCCGGTATATTGCACGCACACCTTCACTCCATCCTGAGGGTCTCCTCCGCTCAGAGCCTGAGCCCAAACATTGATGACCTTGCACCCAAGATGAGATGCCAAGTATCTGAGCTAGCATCACAGAGCAGCACACTGAGTTCAATGGATGTTTCCTTCTGCACTTTCTCTCAGGACAACAGGGCATGTTTGGTTTCTCTTTGAGGGAATAGTTTTGTTGAAGCTGTTGTTGGCCTGTGGGAAAATGTACTCATAAGAAATGACTCAGAAAAGCTGCAGATAGAGCCATAAGAAATGAATGCAGCTGATTATTTAATGTTGTTTTTATAGGCAATCATTTAAGCTTTGTTAGTTCCAGGTTTAATATGTGCAATAAGTTCATTTCAATAAGTTCTGCAATGAACATTGAACCAGTCCGGCCCTCCACTAGCACCCATTTTTTAATGTTGATTTGAACACCCCTGTAAAACAACAGAACAATGTGACCTTCGAAAAGAAGAAACCAAGATATTTAGGATCAGAGATTTTCTTAAAAAAGCTGAAAAAAATCAGAAAATCCTCCGTTTGAGTTGAACACACACAGTTAAGCTCACACACACTATTTGATGAACATATAGGTTCACCTGCCGAATTAAAAACAGAACAAAGGAAGCAAAGAAACCATGAAGCAGATTCAGGCAGTAGAAGTATAGATTCACACGTAAAGTATTATCCTACAGAACAGAACAGCTACAGAGAAGAGATAACATCTGATCCTTTGTGTGTAGAAGTACACACATAATAATCCAAGTTTTAGGAATGTATTAATCTGATTACATCTTTTCTATTGAACTGTAAGTGAATACAGTTTCCTGATTACTTAATAATCCCGTTGCATACATCCTGTTACCCAGGCCCGCTAATACATGCAAATAAGAGGCTGATATATCAAAGTAAACAACAAATAACAAGAGTGAGAGCTTTCTTGTTTGCTAAAAGATATATAATGTATTCGATAATTGTCATTTTGTGGAGTATCACTCTTCTTACTTTGTAGAACACTTTATTTAAAGTGTTTGAACCCAACCCAGTGTTTGACACACAACGCTAGATAGAACATACACAAAGCACAACAATAAGACATACATAAACACCATAAATACAAAATATGTAGTGTCTTTCTAAAGGTTTGTATTCTTCTTAGGTCAGCTTGTGTCACTCTTCACTGCATGGCACTAGTTTGTCTTCTCTCAGTGAGAAGCAATACCAGTAATGGCCTCTAGATGTCAGCAGAGTGTCTTCCCTCACATTACAACCCTGAGAAGCACCTGATGAATGCTCTCCTCCGAAACCAAAGTCAGCTCCTCTCAGACTTCTCATTCCTCACGACCTGGCCCTCAATGTGACATATAGCGGTTATTAGACTGCCTGTGTGGAAAGCTCATTATACTCAGGACTAGTAGGTGATCCGCAGAACCTTCTCCATGTTGCAACCGCACCTCTTTTGAAGCCATAGGAATGTTCCGGTAATCCACACCAGAGCTGTCAAAAGTACACACGTCCTTTACTCAAGTAGAAGGTACAGATACTCGTGTTTAAAAATACTCTGGTGAAAGTAGAAGTACTGACTAAAACTTCTTTACTCAAGTAAAAGTAAAGAGGCTTTGAAGTGTACTTCAGTAAAAAAGTGCCCATCACTAGCAGCTGTTTTAAAGAGTACCTGACCATCCCTTTATATTAATAGAACAATAATGTCATTGTAGCTAATGAATGTTTCCATGCTGAACAACGGCAACATGACAAACGTTTCCATTGGTCCCTCTTCTTTAGAGAAGAGCAGGAAATGATGGATACACGGATCGTGTTCAAATCAATAGGCACGCAATGACTCTAAAGAATATGATCACGCATCAAACACACATTCAGACTAAAGGAACCAGCTGTTTGGAAAATGAGAGAGTAGAAAGTACAGGTATTTGAGTTCAACATGTAGAGAAGTAGAAAGTACAGGTATTTGAGTTCAACATGTAAGAAGTAGAAAGTACAGGTATTGAGTTCAACATGTAAGAAGTAGAAAGTACAGGTATTTGAGTTCAACATGTAAGAAGTAGAAAGTACAGGTATTTGAGTTCAACATGTAAGAAGTAGAAAGTACAGGTATTTGAGTTCAACATGTAAGAAGTAGAAAGTACAGGTATTTGAGTTCACATGTAAGAAGTAGAAAGTACAGTATTTGTGTTCAACATGTAAGAAGTAGAAAAGTACAGGTATTTGAGTTCACATGTAAGAAGTAGAAAGTACAGGTATTTGTGGTCAACATGTAAGAAGTAGAAAGTACAGGTATTTGAGTTCAACCTGTAAGAAGTAGAAAAGTACAGGTATTTGAGTTCACATGTAAGAAGTAGAAAGTACAAGGTATTTGGGGTTCAACATGTAAGAAGTAGAAAGTACAGGTATTTGAGTTCAACATGTAAGAAGTAGAAAGTAGCAGGTATTTGGGTTCAACATTAAAAAAGAAGTAGAAAGTACAGGTATTTGAGTTCAACATGTAAGAAGTAGAAAGTACAGGTATTTGGGTTCAACATGTAAGAAGTAGAAAGTACAGGTATTTGAGTTCAACATGAGAGAAGTAGAGAAGTACAGGTATTTGGAGTTCAACATGTAAGAAGTAGAAAGTACAGGTATTTGTGGTCAACATGTAAGAAGTAGAAAGTACAGGTATTTGTGTTCAAAATGTAAGAAGTAGAAAGTACAGGTATTTGTGTTCAACATGTAAGAAGTAGAAAGTACAAGGTATTTGTGGTTCAACATGTCATAGAAGTTAGAAAGTACAGGTATTTGAGTTCAACATGTAAGAAGTAGAAAGTACAGGTATTTGAGGTCAACATGTAAGAAGTAGAAAGTCCAGGTATTTGAGTTCAACATGTAAGAAGTAGAAAGTACAGGTATTTGAGTTCAACATGTAAGAAGTAGAAAGTCCAGGTATTTGTGTTCAACATGTAAGAAGTAGAAAGTACAGGTATTTGTGTTCAACATGTAAGAAGTAGAAAGTACCAGGTATTTTGGGTTCAACATGTGAGAATTAGAAAGTACAGGTATTTGTGTTCAACATGTAAGAAGTAGAAAGTACAGGTATTTGAGTTCAACATGTAAGAAGTAGAAAGTACAGGTATTTGGGTTCAACATGTGAGAAGTAGAAAGTACAGGTATTTGTGTTCAACATGTAAGAAGTAGAAAGTACAGGTATTTGAGTTCAACATGTAAGAAGTAGAAAGTACAGGTATTTGAGTTCAACATGTAAGAAGTAGAAAGTACAGGTATTTGAGTTCAACATGTAAGAAGTAGAAAGTACAGGTATTTGTGTTCAACATGTAAGAAGTAGAAAGTACAGGTATTTGTGTTCAACATGTAAGAAGTCAAAGTCAAAAGTCGTCAGGAAAATAAGTAGTGGAGTAAAGTACTGATACCAGAAACATGTACTTAAGTACAGTAACAAAGTATTTGTACTCCACTACTTCCCACCATACCAGAGCTTCTCTTGGACAACTGGACTTAAAATCACACTGTACATTTTACATTTATATTCAATCTAATATTTAATATTCTATTCATCACATACTCGTATATATAATATCCTGCTTTATAAATACAGAGTGAGCAGAACTTTAGCTCTGACAACAATCAGCTCTTCGTATTATTACAAGGTTAAAAGTGACTCAATACATATTGTGACTTTCTCACAATACACACATTGTCTTTGTATTTCCTACAAACACTTTGACTTGGTTGGAACAGACTGTGTTGCAT
The DNA here is from genome assembly GCF_902827175.1 of Gymnodraco acuticeps. Taxonomy (NCBI): domain Eukaryota; kingdom Metazoa; phylum Chordata; class Actinopteri; order Perciformes; family Bathydraconidae; genus Gymnodraco; species Gymnodraco acuticeps. The sequence goes on along the minus strand of NW_022990280.1, from coordinate 27,234 downwards.
GTTCACAGCTCTGACGGCAAATCACGGAGAGATAAGCAGAACATTCAATTACAGTATTTTTATTATTATTTTGCTTTGTGGGAAAAAAACGGAAACACCCGGAGAAAACCCTGTATCCTGAAAAACTGAAAAGTTGACTTTAATCAAATGTATTAGCTAACACATTTCACATAACTGTATTAGGTTAGTTGACAGCAATAATATTACGTTTAAATTCAAAATAATAGGTTCTACTTAAAGGTGGGGTAATTTTGGAGAAACCAGCTCGAGATCGCTAGAATTTGAAAATACACAGCCGGAAGAAATCTGCCACTTCCTCACAGAGCCCCTCCTCCAACACACACGAACGCGCACATGACCAATGAGGGCACGAGATCAGTTTGTGCCCAGATGGAAGGCTGACAGGCAGGTAGGCCATCCAGTTACTTTAGCCGGCTCAGATGATTGGTCGTGCTTTTTACAGCGCCACAGCTTCCACTGATGACTTTTTTTAATGGATTTTTTGTCAAAGCACTTCAGATATTCATTACTATCGGGATGTTAAGAGCATTCCATGGAATATAACAACAAGTGTATCTCGAGCCGGTTTCTCAAACTTACCTACCTCATCTTTAATACTATGGCTAAATGTAAAGTGGGAAAACCGGAAACACCAAATGACGTAAGAATGAAAAAAAAATCAATCAAAAACCAATACAGAAAACATTTAATATGGTTGAACACTAAATGAAAAAGGTGCTGCGACCAATAATAACTTAACTGTAGATAATGCTCTTTAGACTTGATGTGAGTCTTCTCAGGATGACCAAACACTTTGACTACCTTATGAGTATTTAACTCAAATGTGCGTTTATCAAGAGAGGTGAAAAGTCTCTCTAAAGTCATACGGGATGCAATCACTGATTTTCAGTCACTCACCTTTAAGTTTCCCAACACCTGTTTTGGGGAAAGAAACGTTGCTAACGTGCTATTTGTGAGACCTCAGGATACACACACTGCGTTTTGATGGATGACACCAAATGTAAACCATAACTGGGGTTTAGTTTCCCTTGGCCTTTCTGAGGGCTCCGATGGTTAAATGTGTTCGGATGAATATATATTTAAAGTGTGTGGGAATTAAAACGGCAAATAGGGAAACAAAGCAAGATACATGCAGCCATTATGCACATAGCAACGATGCCTAACAACAGGCTGAGACAAGCAAACAGGGAACTTTTGAAGAGATTACTGCAAAATATGCAAAATATTTGAACAAAGTTAAATGAAGCAAAGACCGCAGAGGGCAACCGAGTGTATTTCCTGTTTGGTGCAGAACCATTTGTATAATGTGGGATTTTTCAAGAAGAGAAGCTGAAATCATGTAATCATCAGTCGGTAGCCGATAATACTCATGGGAATTGAAATAACCCTGATCTATACTGCACAACGTGTATTCACTTTTAAATATGCATGTTGTCCCAAGGAGCCTGGATTGGTCAAGGAAGAAGTTATTTAGAAGAAGGAACACACAGCCCATCTGAGTGAGGCTCACATTGAAGCTTATAGTATAAAGTCTACTATACACACACAAACACACACACACACACCACACACACACACACACACACACCCCCACACACACACCCACACACACACACACCATGTATACATCACTTCAGGGGACATTACATTGACTTACATGCATTTCCTGGAGACTTATCCTAACCATAATCATAACCAACACATGCCTAACCCTAACCTTAACCCTTACCAAGTCTTCACCCTGAAATTAATGATTCCCTTATGGGGACCTCAAATTGGTCCCCATAAGGGAAGCCAGTCCCCACACGTGACTGTGTAAACAGATTTAGGTCCCAACAAGTATAGTAATGCTAGACCACACACACACACACACACACCACACCACCACACGCAACACACACACCCACACATCAC
>NW_022990280.1:0-20000 GCF_902827175.1 Gymnodraco acuticeps | reverse complement strand
TTTGGGCCCATTTTCGCTACAATGAGGCGGAGAAAAAAAGCGAATGCATTGTTTTAATCAGAAGGGAAGCAATGTGGCCAAAACACAAAAACACCACAAACCTGAGCAGATACTCTCTGCAAAGCTGCTTAATCATTCAACCTGTTTTTCATCAAATAAGGACAAGATATAATCTTATTTATTTATATATACTAAAATTGACAAATTATTGGTTTTGGCTAGACTAGTTTGACTGAAATGTTCTATATAATCTGATAACTAAAAAATACTCAACAGTTTTTATTGACAAAAAGTAGACTAAAATAATTAGTTTTCTTTGACTAAAATAAGACTAAAATGCTCAGACTTTTAGTCGACTAAAACTTGACTAAATAAAAACAGGATGAAGGTGACTAAATATGACTAAAACTAAAAAGGAAATTTAACAAAGGACTAAGACTAAAACTAAATTAAAAAATAGCTGACGAAATTAACACTAATGTTGAGAACACGGATTGCGAATATATACGGGTCGTGTCCCCAACGCACAAACTGATCCTGCTGTAACAACAAGTGCACGTTACTGATGCAATATGGATTAGACCATTCGGGGTTATGCTAGAAGAGGGGTGCAAGGAATAGTCCAAGTAGTGGGGAGTTTTATTCACTAAAGGTGTGGACATTTTCTGGCGTTATAATATCAGCGCGGCCGCGGTCAGATCAAAATGCCTCCGAATGCAATCTGAATAGACCTACAGCCAATCAGAGCTACGAAACGTTGGGTCTGCGTCATGCCTTACTGATTGAGATCAATCGGAACTGCCATTCAGTATCCCCATTGGATCTTCAACGTGTACTATCACACGTTCACAGGGATCCCTTCTTATTTACTACAAGACAAATGTGGCGTTTTATTTCATACAGTTCAGTTCTGATTGAGACAGGGAAATAATCTAAACCTCACGCGTGGCGTTTCACTCTCAAGGGGGGCGATATAGCGCTGTATGGGTTAGCCCTACCATAGACTACCCAACACAAATACTCTGGCGCCGCCGCTGCTGAAGTTAAGCAGGTATACAATGTGTAATAAAACGGATTAAATGCAGTCCTGTCAATAGACCTAATGTTAACCTACTGGTGGTACATTTCATGTCTTTATGAAACCCAATCTATGTAATCTATATCTACATCAAAGCCTAGTAGCACTCTCGCTACTAGAACTTGACTTGGCGTGTAACATCAGTGGAAATCGTCCTTTAAAGTGATCAGGGGATCTATTTGATATATATTAGATGTGACAATAATTAGATAGTTTGTCTACACACATGCCATATTCCCCAGAAGTGCATCAGACCACTTTGAATCAACAATAAGCATGTTGTGTGTGGAGGAAATGGCTTTTCGAGGAGCATCGCTGGCTTCCTTACAAGAGCAACACAAAGCAGAGACAGCAGACCAACGTGTGAACCTGCAGGAACAATGAGGAGATTTAGCAGCGAGGGACAAACAAACTTCCTCAACTCGGTTGTGGCCGTGCGGAGCGTCTGTGGAGGAAAGGAATCCTCCCTCAGACCTCAGTGTCAGGCTCTTGGATGATGACGATGCGATGTGTGTACTTATTGCAGGAAGACTGAGAGTTTTCTGCAGAGGTTCGACAGGTCGGTGCCGAGTTCCCTGGTGTCAGGCGGTGCTGCACACACTCCATCTCAGGTAAGGAAGCAACTAAATGATGTGTGTGTGGGGCACGAGGGTCATCAGTGTCATCATCCTCATCATCATCCTCATCATCATCATCCTCACTTATTCACAAGTTTAATAAAAATAGTACAATCAGGAGACATAATGGAGACATGTGAAAGAGGACACCCCAATAAGCTATAGGCAGAGGTGGTAGAAGTACTCAGACCTTGTACTTGAGTAAAGTAGAAGTACTCAGACCTTGTACTTGAGTAAAAGTACTCAGATATTGTACTTGAGTAAAAGTATAAGTACTCAGATATTGTACTTGAGTAAAAGTACTCAGATATTGTACTTGAGTAAAAGTACTCAGATATTGTACTTGAGTAAAAGTAGAAGTACTCAGATATTGTACTTGAGTAAAAGTACTCAGATATTGTACTTGAGTAAAAGTAGAAGTACTCAGACCTTGTACTTGAGTAAAAGTACTCAGATATTGTACTTGAGTAAAAGTAGAAGTACTCAGATATTGTACTTGAGTAAAAGTAGAAGTACTCAGATATTGTACTTGAGTAAAAGTACTCAGATATTGTACTTGAGTTAAAGTAGAAGTACTCAGACCTTGTACTTGAGTAAAAGTAAAAGTACTCAGATCTTGTACTTGAGTAAAAGTAGAAGTACTCAGATCTTGTACTTGAGTAAAAGTAGAAGTACTCAGATCTTGTACTTGAGTAAAAGTAGAAGTACTCAGACCTTGTACTTGAGTAAAAGTAGAAGTACTCAGATCTTGTTCTTGAGTAAAAGTAGAAGTACTCAGATCTTGTTCTTGAGTAAAAGTAGAAGTACTCAGATCTTGTACTTGAGTAAAAGTAGAAGTACTCAGACCTTGTACTTGAGTTAAAGTAGTAGTAATCAGACCTTGTACTTGAGTAAAAGTAAAAGTACTCAGATCTTGTACTTGAGTAAAAGTAGAAGTACTCAGATCTTGTACTTGAGTAAAAGTAGAAGTACTCAGATCTTGTACTTGAGTAAAAGTAAAAGTACTCAGATCTTGTACTTGAGTAAAAGTAGAAGTACTCAGACCTTGTACTTGAGTAAAAGTAAAAGTACTCAGATCTTGTCCTTGAGTGAAAGTAGAAGTACTCAGATCTTGTACTTGAGTAAAAGTAGAAGTACCAGAGTGTAGGAATACTCTGTTACAGTAAAAGTCCTGCATTCAAAATGTTCCTCAAGTAAAAGTAGAAAAGTATTCTCATCAAAATATAGTGAAAGTAGCGACAGTGAAAGTAGTCGTTGTGCAGATTGTGCAAATATCAAGTATTTCCACAATATATTGTTAATACATATGGAATTGAGAGCGTTCACGTATTATTCTGAAGCATTACAACCCAAACACATTTCCCTCATGCATTTCAGAGGAAAGTGAACTTGTGTAGGAGTTCACACTCATTCAGCGTATTCAACCTCAGACTTAATAGCTTAACAAGTGTTATTGGAAGTGCTTTTTAAAGAGAGACAATGTGAAGAGCTTTCTTTAGAGTTATCAATCTCACTCCACATTTCGGCAGACCACACTAGAGCTTTTTGTTTTGTATTCCTACTTTCATTATGCGAGGGTAAATGAGTTTGGATAAGGTCACACAGTCTGTCACTTAGCATATTTTCTACATTAAACAGGCATTGTGAAAGATATTACACTCTCTGGGTCCCAGGGTTCAGTATTGAGCTGTGGCTGTGGGGTCGGAGGCCGAAGCCCTGCGGTCATTCACACCATTACTCTGTGGGCTGAATAAATACTGAGAATCTTCATCCTCATGGGCAGCGCTGGCATTACGTGGTGTCTCCTGCAGGGGGTGAGGAGTCAGATCCCCCTGCGATGTTCCCCTGATCAGAGCCGGGGCACACATGGTGGAGTAAAAGGGAAGTGTGGATACCAGTGTAACTGTTGGAGACTGTGGCTCAGTGGGATAGTGTGTTGATGTTCTGATCAGGGGAGCACTGGTTCAATCCCCACTGCAGTCAGCATGTCGTTGGGCAAGACACTTCACCCCATATTGCTCCTGTGGGGATTGTCCACAGTATGGATGCTTTGTAAGTCACTTTGAATAAAAGCGTCTAACAAGTGGCATGTAACATTTCTCTGTAACGCAGTTATGTAACGCTTCACTGTTAGTTACATTACATAACTTCTAAGAACAGAATGATCTTGTTACTTACTTTAAGGTCTTTGCATAACGGTAGGACAGAAAACATTAATAAAATGTCCCTTTTTACTCGCGAGTTCATCGATGAGGAGACAGCGTAACAATGTCAGAGTCTCATAGAGATAAACAGGCTTGTTGTAAATATCGTGCTGCCCGTTTTCTCAATACATATTGATCAAGATACAGGTGACGCAGGAACACTTTAGCAAGCTACCTGGAGCAGAGTTATGATGGAAACACATCTGATGTTCTAAATAAAGAAAACAGGTCTGTGTGCAGTGCTAATGCATGATGACGTTACGCTGGTGAACACCCAGAGGAACAGGGCGACTGCTCTCCTCTGTCTTGCCTTGAGTTGTCTGTCTGCTGCTTTCGCTGCCTTTTGTTTTCTCTGCTTCCTTTTTCCAGCCTCTCTTCCTCTCCTCTCTGTTAGTGTTCCTGGGAGGGAAGGAGGGGGGAGGCGGAGTTCAAGGGACTTCCCAGAGTTCACGCTGAGCAGAGACACAACACGACTCGTGAGGAGTGTGCAGAAGAGTAGAATAACCTGAGTAAAAGTACCTGGAGGAAACCCAAAGTCCTCAGCAGCCAACCAGCAGCCCTGTCAGTCAAACTGAGTCTTCCTGATCAACCGTCTTTTTCTTGGCTGCTTCTTAAAAACATATATCACAATTATTCTTAGGAACCAGAGGATTATTGGAGAGTGTTGACAGCTTCTGTCAGAGAGTCTCACACCCAGAACATTTAATAACATTTCTTCACCCTGCCTGGTGTCTATCAGCAGTGAAGGAAGTGCTCTGGGGCCTCGTTTATAAAGGGATGGCGTACGCCAGTTTCTACGCAATGTTTGCGATTTATAAAATACTAACTTGAGGGGAAAACGTGCGGTCCTCCACGCAAACTGTAACCCATGCGTACGCACTAAGCACAACAACGGGAGAGACGAGAAACTGCGACACCGCGTTGGCAGAAGGAAGAATGGAGAGAAATATGTGGAAATAATACCATAAATAAAATGTTACCTCTCATTTATCAAATATGAAGAATTCATTTTCAAACATTGATTAAAGCCAATCTTAAAATGATTAAACACACGCCTGTTTGCGACTCCTCAGTGCACACAAACACATAACTTGGAGAAATAAATAAATACGGATATGTTATTTAAAACCACCTTGAATATGTTGTGTTAATGTTATGAAATGTTTTCTCATAAATGATGCGGTTTTGCATTTCTATAGGTTGTACGAGCATGGTTTTATATACTACCATGTTTAAATCGAGTTTTATGCCGTTTGCTAAGACTTGATAAGTCGCTCATAAAACACAGGAGGTATGGAAACTAAGAACACCATGTGGTAAATTGTACAGCTGATACAACACAACACATTAGTTGTATTTCCTCTAACTGGTGGATATAGAGTTGCTGCAGTGGAGACGCTGCGCACAGCTGATCGACAGCTGGGACACAAACTACCAAATACGAAAACATAATTCAGATCCAGTCGTCATGACTCCACTCCGGAGGGATTCCCCGATCATTTCTTACAGTCTCTCATCAAGGGGGGGGGGGGGTCTCCTGTCCCCGGTACAAACACACTGCCTGAGGAAGGCTATGTGTATTGTTTTTGTCATTAACCTTTTTCGGGCCATTTATTTATTTATTTTGGTGACAATCCGACCTCCATGCTGCTACTCTGGTTCAAACTGCATCCACCAAACAATATGATTTATCTCGACCTCCCCAAAATAACCCACATCTGACGCGGTGTGAGATGTCTTTTTTAGCTGTTCTGTCGTCATTTCCTGCGATCTTCATGCAGTCAGTCAGAATGAATGGGCGTTTCTTTGACCATTTATAGGCAAATATGGGCGTTACGTGAACCCCGCAAAAGCTGCACCGCATTTCAAGTCGATTGTGATTTATAAAGGGAAACCGGCGTAGGAAGTGCTGTATGCACTTTCCTCGCCGGTACGCAATGTTTGGTGAATCGGAAAATTTCTGTACCTATTTTTTGGATTTCTACTACGTAAGCAACCTTCCCACGTGAATCCTACGCACGGCGTTATAAATGAGGCCCCAGATCTGTCACTTAAGAAAAAGTACAAATGCTATGGTCTTAAAGTACTCAATCATAAGTAAAAGTCCTGATTTCAAGATGTCACTTAAGTAAAAGTACAAATACTATGGTCTTAAAGTACTCCATCATAAGTAAAAGTCCTGATTTCAAGATGTCACTTAAGTAAAAGTACAAATACTATGGTCTTAAAGTACTCCATCATAAGTAAAAGTCCTGAGTTCAAGATGTCACTTAAGTAAAAGTACAAATACTATGGTCTTAAAGTACTCCATCATAAGTAAAAGTCCTGAGTTCAAGATGTCACTTAAGTAAAAGTACAAATACTATGGTCTTAAAGTACTCCATCATAAGTAAAAGTCCTGATTTCAAGATGTCACTTAAGTAAAAGTACAAATACTATGGTCTTAAAGTACTCCATCATAAGTAAAAGTCCTGATTTCAAGATGTCACTTAAGTAAAAGTACAAATACTATGGTCTTAAAGTACTCCATCATAAGTAAAAGTCCTGAGTTCAAGATGTCACTTAAGTAAAAGTACAAATACTATGGTCTTAAAGTACTCCATCATAAGTAAAAGTCCATGTCACTTAAGTAAAAGTACAAATGCTATGGTCTTAAAGTACTCCATCATAAGTAAAAGTCCATGTCACTTAAGTAAAAGTACAAATACTATGGTCTTAAAGTACTCCATCATAAGTAAAAGTCCTGATTTCAAGATGTCACTTAAGTAAAAGTACAAATACTATGGTCTTAAAGTACTCCATCATAAGTAAAAGTCCATGTCACTTAAGTAAAAGTACAAATACTATGGTCTTAAAGTACTCCATCATAAGTAAAAGTCCTGATTTCAAGATGTCACTTAAGTAAAAGTACAAATACTATGGTCTTAAAGTACTCCATCATAAGTAAAAGTCCTGATTTCAAGATGTCACTTAAGTAAAAGTACAAATACTATGGTCTTAAAGTACTCCATCATAAGTAAAAGTCCTGATTTCAAGATGTCACTTAAGTAAAAGTACAAATACTATGGTCTTAAAGTACTCCATCATAAGTAAAAGTCCTGATTTCAAGATGTCACTTAAGTATGCATCAAAAATATACTTAAAGTACATAAAGTAAAAGTACTCATTCTGCACAATGACCCATTGAAGTACACAAGTATTATCAGCTAAGTATACATGCAGATTGGAGCTTTTCACAGTATTATCTTAATATATAGAGAATAATAGATTAATTATAATATCCAGTTTTTATACATGTAAGAGCATTTTAATATTGTCGTCTGTCAATATAGAGAAATGTAGATACTAGATTAGTTGTTCAGTACTGCATTATAACATATCAGCTTATATGTGTTTTTGTATGCATGACAACCGGAAAAATAAAGCTGTCTATTCGACACCATGTTCATGTTTCTGGAGTCATTATACCACTTTTGAACGAACATACATTTAGTTTTCAGGCTTTACTCTGGGACGGGTCTGCTAACAAAACATGGAGAGGCAGCATTTAGCTGTTATGCCCCGACACTCTGGAACAAACAAATCGTGCACGTCCGCAGAAACGCTCACTGTTTTTAAATCGAGTCTAAAAACATATCTCTTTGCCGCTGCTTTTAATTGAGATGCTCATTCAAACTACAGTATGCCTTTTAAACATGTATTGTTTACCTGTGGTGTTTATGTTTATGATTTCATTATCTTTGCTTTGTAATGCCTGTTGTGAAATTATATAATGTGTTTTTACTGTATGTATTCCTAAAAAGTCTTTTAATTTGTTTTGTAAAGCACTTTGAATTGTCGCGTACAGAAAAGTGCTATATAAATAAACTTGCCTTTACTTTAACATTTTAAGGTGAAAATCAACATGTTGGTATGAGGGCGCGAGTAAGAAGGCTTAGAGACCCTGTTACCAAGTTTAGACAAAACCCTGGACTGTACATATATACAAGTATAAAGGTTAACTATATACAGTATATATGTAAATGTACTGCTAAGATAAGAAGTAATGTATTGATCCCAATGTGGGCCTTGTTTGCGTTGCAGCAGCATACAAAGACATGGCATTGTAGAAATAAACATTCCAAAACATCTCAATAGAAATAAAATAGCATTAAACACAAAAGAAAATATACATGTTGCTACCAGTGCGGCGAAAGTCTTGTGTACGAGTAGAAGTACAAAGTAGCATTAAATAAAAATACTAAAGTAGAGTACACATATATCAAAATAGTACTTAAATACAATACTTGAGTAAACGTATGTCTATCAGTGATGTTACACCACAGAAGAAGAATGTGCAGGAAGTGTCTCGAGGAGCTGTGAGTGGATTATGTGGTGACGGAGTGTTAAATCTGCTCACACAGCTTTTCCTCCATGAACACAGACATGTTTTCTTTCTGGGATTCCCCCCCCCCCCCTCCCCCCTCTCCACCCCCCCCCCCCCCCCGAAACATGAGGTGTGAGAGAGAGAGACAGAGACCTGGGGTCAACATGTGGTGTAGAAATAAAACAGAGAGCAGTGATAAAGACACACACACACACACGCACACACACCACACACACACACACACACACACACACACACACACACACACACACACACACACACACACACACACACACACACACACACACACACACACACACCACCTTCTCACCTTGTCCTGACTCGCTCATGTCTCCTCACCTCCTACGTCTTCTCTTCTCCTCTTTCTTACTTTGAATTTCCTCGCCAACATGATTTACTTTACCTTCCCGTCTCCTTGTCTCCTCTCTAGTCTTGTCTCATCTTGACATTGTGTCTCCTCTCCTCTCATCCTGTCCTATCCTCTTCTTTGATTTCCTTTATTCCCATTTCCTTTCCTCTGTCTTCCCTTCTGTTTCCTTCCTTTTCCTGATTTACAATAACATCCCTGTCCATTTCTCTCGTTTACTTCCATCTAATTTCCTTTCTTCTTCCCTCCTTTAATCTAATTTCCTTTCCTTCCTTCCCTTTATTCTCTTTCCCTCTCTTCTCTTGTTCTTTAATTCAATCTCCTGTTCTTTCTCTCCGTCTCCTTTTCTCATATATTTCCATTTACAATAATTGTGTCTCCTTTCCTTTCCTCTAATCTCTTCCATCTTTTTTCTTCTCATTTCCTCCCACCTCCTCTCCTCTCCTCTCTTCCTCCCTCCTCTCCTCCCACCTCCTCTCCTCTCTTCCTCCCTCCTCTCTCCTCTCCTCCCACCTCCTCTCCTCTCTTCCTCCCTCCTCTCCTCTCTCCTCTCCTCTTTCCTCCCTCCTCTCCTATCCTCTCTCCTCCCACCCTCCTCTCCTCCCACCTCCTCTCCTCCCCCCTCCTCTCCTCTCCTCTCTCTTCCCTCCTCACCTCTCCTCTCCTCCCACCTCCTCTCCTCTCTCTCTCCTCTCCTCTCTCCTCACCTCTCCTCCCACCTCCTCTCCTCTCTCCTCACCTCTCCTCTCCTCTTGCGGCCTCTGAGCAGCACAAGTCAAACTTCTTGATGTGGTTCTTTCTGAGACTCTGGGATCTGTTGTTCTTCCTACAATGGCTCCATAAGACACGCTGATCTCCCCTTCATATCCTCCATTTGTGGCCATGTGTGTGTGTATACATGTGTGTTTTGTAGTGTGTGTGGGAGACTTTTGGAGCCTCACTCAGGTGGGCTGTGTGTTCCTTCTTCCTCTCGTGCCATCCTAAATAACCGAAAAACAGTGTGAGAGAGTGCAAACATGGGAGATGTGTGTGTGTCAGTATTAAACAGGGTTTTTTCAATTTCCATTGAGTATTATTGGCTACTGACTGACTGATTACATGATACCAGCTTCTCCTCGTGCTCCTGCTACCAGAGAAACATTATAGAGAGGTGAAGTCCCTCCCTTTCCGGGGGACCTTCATGGGACCTTATTTCGGAAACATTATGTATTGAAGTCAATGGAGAGAGAAAGATTATCTTTTGATCCCGTTTGAATTGTGCCACGAATTCCACATATGATGTTTGTCAATTTAAAAGATAATTTTGCAAGTCAAAAAAATAAAAATGTGTGGGAAAACTGTGAAGTAACACTTTTGTTTGTGTGAAGCGCTCAATGAACTACAACTCTGGTCTTGCATACGTCACCAACACCGAGATGGCCGTCACGTTGGCACTTTTCACTTCTTTCTTTCAGAATGAAGTGAAAAGTGTTAAAAGAACATGTTGAGAACTGTACATACACAGAAGGGTCGGTTCCAGCATGCGGGACCGGCTTTACAAGGTTTCGGTGAGTAACACGAGTGTAATGTGTAACGTTAATGTCAGCTAGCTAAATTCACCTACGCGACTCTGGGATTTGTAGTCTTTCTAGTTGCGTATTTTTCATAGTCTTATATTTCAACAGTTTTACGACAAACTGTGACTTTTTTGACACGGAAATGATTTTTTAAATTGACCAACATCATATGTGTAATTCATGGAACAATTCAAGCGGGATCGAAAGATAATCTTTCTCTCTCCATTGACTTCAATACATCATTTTTCAGAAATAAGGTCCCATGGGGCAGAAGTAGAAGGGCGGGACTTCGCCTCTCATTACAAACTGGTTCTGCACCAAACAGGAAATAAACTCATTTGCCCGTTTTTGCCCTTGGCTATTTCTTTTTGCTCACACCCTGGATCCTCTTCAAAGCTCCCTGCATCCTTTACTCAGAAGGCTTTTTTGATTGGATCATATGGATTTGTTTAGCTGTGTATAACTTTTCCTGGTTCCCTGATTTAATGTGCACACCCTGATTGTTTGAGATGGTTCTTAATCATTTTTGCAAAAACCTTAAATCCAGCGGAGCCTTTCAAGCTGTCCAGTGCAACGATATTTACATTCACCAATGTGTATTGTTGACGTCTGACAAAAACGTAGAAACCCTCTCATTACTTTCTCTGTGGCGAACTTTAGCAACGTTATCGCTCAAAAAGATCAGACTTCAAAGTGTGATGTGTGTGTGGAGCAGCATTCCTGAATGCTCTAAAGTGAAACTATCTCAGATAAAGTAAATAAATAGTTTAAGTAAGAGTCTGTTTACCATCTGTAGTTTGATTTGTTTAGTCGGGAAGAAACACATTGTATTTCTTGTCTGGTTCCTGTTCACACTGACTCTTTACAAGACAAGTGAATAATAAACATTTAACATACTGTTTTAAAATGGGTGAGCACACTTCAAAGGACACAACTTTGGCGAGAGCTCCGAAGAAGTTACACAAAACACATTTTCTTGGATTTCTTCCTAACTTCTTCGATTGAAGGGCACATGTTCAGGTTTATATATCAGTATGTAGTGTCTCTACAGGGTTTCCCACACATAGACTATACTTGGGCGGACCGCCCAGGTATATTAACGGCCGCCCAAGTATATTTCGCGACCCATTGAGGTTTTTTTTGTTGTTTTTTTTGTTGTATTCGTCCGTGACCACGACGCCATCTGCGATCGATTAACTTGTGGACAATGATCCCTCGCTCCCTTGCTCTGATCTCGCCTCCTTCTGGCCTGTTAAGTGGCCTGCCTCACACAGGGTGACTGGCTGTCCACATGATGTGGCCTGCCGACATGACCACTGTCATACAGATCATAAATCAAAGCCCTTGATTGGTCTCTGTGTGTCATTCAAGCTCGGGATAACCTCAGCTCAGGTGAGGTAAAGGACTCTCTGAGTGTTTAGATAGTTAACTTAGTCTAAGTTCTCAGTGGGTCTCAAACGGTATGGTCACCATTTATGTAAACACATATTTCCATTTGAGAGGGTAGTGATTGGTCTAATGGATAGTGAGGTGGGCTGAAGATCGGAAGGCTGTGAGTTCAAATCCCGCCAGGAACACCACCACTAGTGTGCCTTTGAGTGCGGCACTTAGCCCTTAGTTACTCCAGGGAGAATGTCCCTGTAATCGGTCATTATAAGTCGCTTTGGATAAAAGCCTCAGCTAAATGAAATGTAATGTGATTAGTAAAATATGCATGAATAAATAAATAAAAAGTTAACTAGGTGAAAAAAGGTAAGATACACTTTTAAAACTTGTTGAGAGAAAACTAATCTTTGCTGCTGCCTCAAAGAGGAGCAGGGGGGAGAGGAGGGAGACAGGAGAGGCTGATTCAGGAGCACAGACACACTCACAACTATAAATGAACCAACAATAAATTAATAAACAAGTTTCAGTGTTTTTTTCATATTGGAAATGGTATGTTATTGGTTATGGCCATGATTTTATGATTGCACCACCCCCCAAAGTATATTTCAGATCTGTGGGAAACACTGGCAGTTAATGGACCAGCACCAGAGGCGTTCCCATACACATAGAGCTGTTCTTCATGAAATCCCAGAAGGATGAAGTGCTCTGACAAACAGTGCCATCTTTGCGCAAAATGATTATACCGGAATGAAAAGTCAATAAATAAACATGTTGTTAAAACTTTTTTTTTTTTTTTTTCGCGCAAAGAGTCCTCTGCTGCTGATGTTCAGGTGTATATCAGTATGTAGTGTCTCTAATTTAAAGAGTCCTCTCCTGCTGATGTTCAGGTGTATATCAGTATGTAGTGTCTCTAATTTAAAGAGTCCTCTCCTGCTGATGTTCAGGTGTATATCAGTATGTAGTGTCTCTAATTTAAAGAGTCCTCTCCTGCTGATGTTCAGGTGTATATCAGTATGTAGTGTCTCTAATTTAAAGAGTCCTCTGCTGCTGATGTTCAGGTGTATATCAGTATGTAGTGTATCTACTTTAAAGAGTCCTCTCCTGCTGATGTTCAGGTGTATATCAGTATGTAGTGTCTCTACTTTAAAGAGTCCTCTCCTGCTGATGTTCAGGTGTATATCAGTATGTAGTGTCTCTACTTTAAAGAGTCCTCTCCTGCTGATGTTCAGGTGTATATCAGTATGTAGTGTCTCTACTTTAAAGAGTCCTCTCCTGCTGATGTTCAGGTGTATATCAGTATGTAGTGTCTCTACTTTAAAGAGTCCTCTCCTGCTGATGTTCAGGTGTATATCAGTATGTAGTGTCTCTACTTTAAAGAGTCCTCTCCTTCTGATGTTCAGGTGTATATCAGTATGTAGGTGTCTCTACTTTAAAGAGTCCTCTCCTGCTGATGTTCAGGTGTATATCAGTATGTAGTGTCTCTACTTTAAAGAGTCCTCTCCTGATGATGTTCAGGTGTATATCAGTATGTAGTGTCTCTACTTTAAAGAGTCCTCTCCTGCTGATGTTCAGGTGTATATCAGTATGTAGTGTCTCTACTTTAAAAAGTCCTCTCCTGATGATGTTCAGGTGTATATCAGTATGTAGTGTCTCTACTTTAAAGAGTCCTCTCCTGCTGATGTTCAGGTGTATATTAGTGTGTAGTATCTCTACTTTAAAGAGTCCTCTCCTGCTGATGTTCAGGTGTATATCAGTATGTAGTGTATCTACTTTAAAGAGTCCTCTCCTGCTGATGTTCAGGTGTATATCAGTATGTAGTGTCTCTACTTTAAAGAGTCCTCTCCTGCTGATGTTCAGGTGTATATCAGTATGTAGTGTCTCTACTTTAAAGAGTCCTCTCCTGCTGATGTTCAGGTGTATATCAGTATGTAGTGTCTCTACTTTAAAGAGTCCTCTCCTGCTGATGTTCAGGTGTATATCAGTATGTAGTGTCTCTACTTTAAAGAGTCCTCTCCTTCTGATGTTCAGGTGTATATCAGTATGTAGTGTCTCTACTTTAAAGAGTCCTCTCCTGCTGATGTTCAGGTGTATATCAGTATGTAGTGTCTCTACTTTAAAGAGTCCTCTCCTGATGATGTTCAGGTGTATATCAGTATGTAGTGTCTCTACTTTAAAGAGTCCTCTCCTGCTGATGTTCAGGTGTATATCAGTATGTAGTGTCTCTACTTTAAAAAGTCCTCTCCTGATGATGTTCAGGTGTATATCAGTATGTAGTGTCTCTACTTTAAAGAGTCCTCTCCTGCTGATGTTCAGGTGTATATTAGTGTGTAGTATCTCTACTTTAAAGAGTCCTCTCCTGCTGATGTTCAGGTGTATATCAGTATGTAGTGTCTCTACTTTAAAGAGTCCTCTCCTGCTGATGTTCAGGTGTGTATCAGTATGTAGTGTCTCTACTTTAAAGAGTCCTCTCCTGATGATGTTCAGGTGTATATCAGTATGTAGTGTCTATACTTTAAAGAGTCCTCTCCTGCTGATGTTCAGGTGTATATCAGTATGTAGTGTCTCTACTTTAAAGAGTCCTTTCCTGCTGATGTTCAGGTGTATATCAGTATGTAGTGTCTCTACTTTAAAGAGTCCTCTCCTGCTGATGTCCAGGTGTATATCAGTATGTAGTGTCTCTACTTTAAAGAGTCCTCTCCTGCTGATGTTCAGGTGTATATCAGTATGTAGTGTCTCTACTTTAAAGAGTCCTCTCCTGCTGATGTTCAGGTGTATATCAGTATGTAGTGTCTCTACTTTAAAGAGTCCCTCTCCTGCTGATGTTCAGGTGTATATCAGTATGTAGTGTCTCTACTTTAAAGAGTCCTCTCCTGCTGATGTTCAGGTGTATATCAGTATGTAGTGTCTCTACTTTAAAGAGTCCTCTCCTGCTGATGTTCAGGTGTATATCAGTATGTAGTGTCTCTACTTTAAAGAATCCTCTCCTGCTGATGTTCAGGTGTATATCATATGTAGTGTCTCTACTTTAAAGAGTCCTCTCCTGATGATGTTCAGGTGTATATCAGTATGTAGTGTCTCTACTTTAAAGAGTCCTCTCCTGCTGATGTTCAGGTGTATATCAGTATGTAGTGTCTCTACTTTAAAGAGTCCTCTCCTGCTGATGTTCAGGTGTATATCAGTATGTAGTGTCTCTACTTTAAAGAGTCCTCTCCTGCTGATGTTCAGGTGTATATCAGTATGTAGTGTCTCTACTTTAAAGAGTCCTCTCCTGATGATGTTCAGGTGTATATCAGTATGTAGCGTCTCTACTTTAAAGAGTCCTCTCCTGCTGATGTTCAGGTGTATATCATATGTAGTGTCTCTACTTTAAAGAGTCCTCTCCTGCTGATGTTCAGGTGTATATCAGTATGTAGTGTCTCTACTTTAAAGAGTCCTCTCCTGCTGATGTTCAGGTGTATATCAGTATGTAGTGTCTCTACTTTAAAGAGTCCTCTCCTGCTGATGTTCAGGTGTATATCAGTATGTAGTGTCTCTACTTTAAAGAGTCCTCTCCTGCTGATGTTCAGGTGTATATCAGTATGTAGTGTCTCTACTTTAAAGAGTCCTCTCCTGCTGATGTTCAGGTGTATATCAGTATGTAGTGTCTCTACTTTAAAGAGTCCTCTCCTGCTGATGTTCAGCTGTATATCAGTATGTAGTGTATCTACTTTAAAGAATCCTCTCCTGCTGATGTTCAGGTGTATATCAGTATGTAGTGTCTCTACTTTAAAGAGTCCTCTCCTGATGATGTTCAGGTGTATATCAGTATGTAGTGTCTCTACTTTAAAGAGTCCTCTCCTGCTGATGTTCAGGTGTATATCAGTATGTAGTGTCTCTACTTTAAAGAGTCCTCTCCTGCTGATGTTCAGGTGTATATCAGTATGTAGTGTTTCTACTTTAAAGAGTCCTCTCCTGCTGATGTTCAGGTGTATATCAGTATGTAGTGTCTCTACTTTAAAGAGTCCTCTCCTGCTGATGTTCAGGTGTATATCAGTATGTAGTGTCTCTACTTTAAAGAGTCCTCTCCTGCTGATGTTCAGGTGTATATCAGTATGTAGTGTCTCTACTTTAAAGAGTCCTCTCCTGCTGATGTTCAGGTGTATATCAGTATGTAGTGTCTCTACTTTAAAGAGTCCTCTCCTGCTAATGTTCAGGTGTATATCAGTATGTAGTGTCTCTACTTTAAAGAGTCCTCTCCTGCTGATGTTCAGGTGTATATCAGTATGTAGTGTCTCTACTTTAAAGAGTCCTCTCCTGCTGATGTTCAGGTGTATATCAGTATGTAGTGTCTCTACTTTAAGAGTCCTCTCCTGATGATGTTCAGGTGTATATCAGTATGTAGCGTCTCTACTTTAAAGAGTCCTCTCCTGCTGATGTTCAGGTGTATATCATATGTAGTGTCTCTACTTTAAAAGAGTCCTCTCCTGCTGATGTTCAGGTGTATATCAGTATGTAGTGTCTCTACTTTAAAGAGTCCTCTCCTGCTGATGTTCAGGTGTATATCAGTATGTAGTGTCTCTACTTTAAAGAGTCCTCTCCTGCTGATGTTCAGGTGTATACCAGTATGTAGTGTCTCTACTTTAAAGAGTCCTCTCCTGCTGATGTTCAGGTGTATATTAGTATGTAGTGTCTCTACTTTAAAGAGGTCCTCTCCTGCTGATGTTCAGGTGTATATCAGTATGTAGTGTCTCTACTTTAAAGAGTCCTCTCCTGCTGATGTTCAGGTGTATATCAGTATGTAGTGTCTCTACTTTAAAGAGTCCTCTCCTGCTGATGTTCAGGTGTATATCAGTATGTAGTGTCTCTACTTTAAAGAGTCCTCTCCTGCTGATGTTCAGCTGTATATCAGTATGTAGTGTATCTACTTTAAAGAATCCTCTCCTGCTGATGTTCAGGTGTATATCAGTATGTAGTGTCTCTACTTTAAAGAGTGCTCTCCTGATGATGTTCAGGTGTATATCAGTATGTAGTGTCTCTACTTTAAAGAGTCCTCTCCTGCTGATGTTCAGGTGTATATCAGTATGTAGTGTCTCTACTTTAAAGAGTCCTCTCCTGCTGATGTTCAGGTGTATATCAGTATGTAGTGTTTCTACTTTAAAGAGTCCTCTCCTGCTGATGTTCAGGTGTATATCAGTATGTAGTGTCTCTACTTTAAAGAGTCCTCTCCTGCTGATGTTCAGGTGTATATCAGTATGTAGTGTCTCTACTTTAAAGAGTCCTCTCCTGCTGATGTTCAGGTGTATATCAGTATGTAGTGTCTCTACTTTAAAGAGTCCTCTCCTGCTGAGTTGAATTATACTTAAAGTTCACGGTAATCAACTGTTAAAAACATACTGTTCAATATTTTCAACGTAAATGGATAATCGTTTTAATAATCGTGATATAAATTATTGACCCAAATAATCGAGATTATGATTTTTGCCATAATCGAGCAGCCCTACTATACAGGCATTTTAGCCTTTGCAGACCATTGACATGCACAGAAACCTATATAACATACTACAGGAGAGGGACCACATCAAAAAGCATAATAATCTTTAAGACAAAAACAGCGCACTCTAGATTAATTACAATATATGTCACAACTACAAATATCTGACTCTTTGATTTGACTCCTTTGTGTCTAAAGGACATGAATGTATGACCTTGTAAGTTATCTTTTCATTTATATATCATTTTATTTTTCTCAGAGCGAGGCTGCGTCAGGAAGCGTGAGAGACGTGCAGCGGGATCACAGGAGGTATGTGTACATCGTTCTTTATTTAATTATGGTTCTGTCGCCGTCTTTCCAACAACGGCAGACTAAACTTGGAGTGCGTCAGCGCACACATACAAGTGAGGCATCGCATGGAAAACTCTGCTCAACAGGGAACGACTAAACTGGACTCAATTAGATTAATCCTTTGTTTTGACCATCCTCTTGGAAAGAAACCAGTATAGAAACCAGGTCGCTGGAGGTAAAGTTGAGTGATGTTAAAGCGGGTATAGGCTGACAAACACATCCCGTTCACTGCCAACACGTACAATTTAAAGTACATCGTTTTATGTGAACCATCATTTTGATTTATTGTATTTGGACAGGGTGAACACAGCCTTCCTGGACACACTGGAGGGTCGAGGCAAGGAGACAAAGGAGGAAACAAAGAGTCCCTTCTCAGCTTCTGAAGACTTGAATTACCCGTCTCACCTGAACCCAGAGCCAGAGCACAGCTACTTGGAGTGGAGCGAGGAAGCTGGTGAGCGTCTCTCCACCGTTTCCTGTTTCTCACGCCTTATTTTAGCCCCAGCTGGTTAACCAAACCTAAATCAGACATGTGACAAGAGTTGCCCACCTCATCCTTTCCTCAGAGGGACTGTGATTGTGTGTTTAGTCTGCGTTAAATCAAAGGCTCTACTACGTGCTGCAAATTAAAGATATGTAGACAGGAAGTAATGTGTAGTGCTACTGACGCTCCGGGCATTCAAATCCTGCTGATAGTTGAAGTTTGTGGGAAATGTGTGTGTGAAAATAATGAGTAAGAAGAAAAACATGCGAGTAAAAGCACAAACGTTAAGCTAATTTGGGAACACACACACACACACACTATGTAATTATCTCCTGTCAGTCAGAGGAATATTCTCTGGAAAGACGTCTGACAGACTCTCGGCGGGCGGCCAAATGAAAGCAGTCCCTCCCGTCTGTAATCATCTCAGATTGAGATTGAGTCGAATACCTGAAGGGATGCCGTGCACCTAGGAAACCTGCCACTATCATCGCCTGCTGCACTTAAGCACTTAATGCTGCCGTACGTGTGCATGCTACATGTTCTGTTATTTTGTTTGAACTTTTCCAATATGATCCAGTTTACTATATGCATATATTCCACACTCTTAAAACAGATGGTTCCACACTCCTAATCAGTTCCATATGTTTAGACGCTTTAAAATGCTCTTTAAGGTCACAGAAAGGTTCTCCATTTAATTAAATACAGTTTATATAAAAATGAATATACCCTAATTGAAGAAGAAGATTCAACTTATTGTCATTGTCAACGAAACGGTTTCTCTGCATTTGACCCATCCTAGTGTTAGGAGCAGTGGGCTGCCATTATGTACGGCACCCGGGGGTGTTTCTCAATGTTGAGTACGCTTGCTTGGTAGCACATGTCTTCCGAGCGTCTTGCTTCAGAAGCGAGGCAAGAATACTTCCTGGCATTCGGAGAACGAAGAGTGGAACAGGCGAGCAAGTGTGCAGCAAGTGTCATATGAGAGGCCCCGCCTTAAATTTTCCGCCACAGATTTGGGGAAATTGGTCCGTGCGCAAAGCATTGTGGGGATTTTAAGACCGCGGAGTCTACACATGTGCAGCCTCGAAATGTCTCGCTATGCCGGTAGAATTCCAAGTATGCTGGACATTGGAACAGTCCTTCGGCGGCACTCGATGACGTAGTATGCTTGAAATAGTGGCTCCAGAGCAGCCTTCCTCGACATTGAGAAACACCCATGGTCTTTCCGGGACTTGAACTGGTGACCTTCCAGTTGCAGAGCCAAGTCCCTATGGACGTCGCCACCACCGCTAATAATATATTGAACACTCTCGTCATAAAAAAAAAACATAGAAAATATATTTGAAATCCCTTCGAACGCATGAATTGGCTACATGCAAATAAAGAAGTCATAATTAATAAAGGATTTGCAAAATATAAAAATAACGACTCGAGGGCGTTTAGATAAGATAATATGAGATGTACTTTATTGATCCCATTTTGGGACATGTTTGTGTTGCAGCAGCATAAAAAACAAGGTATTGCACATAAGTAGAAATTAAAAGAGTATAAATAAACAATTCTAAAATGTAAACATCTCAAATAAAAATAAAACAGCATGAAAAAAGTGGAAAATATACAAGTTGACCGTTAGCTTTAACTAACTTCTATCTTGTCCTTTAACACAGTTATAGGTATTATTTAAAATGCATATCAGTCATGGCGCTGCTGCTACGGGCACCATTTTGGAAAACCACAACATTCCCAATCCGGGGTAAAGTACACATGCAAGCCTCTTAAAGTAACATTGGAACCAAAAGGTTAAAGGGGGGGAAAGCTTGCTTAACAGATCATGTGTGAAATAAGATTGCACCAGCTCATCTACAAAAATAATGAAGTATATGTCCAAATGATGTGCATGAGAATGAGAGAGGACTCTGTACCTTATATCACACAGAACCGTCTTTAACAGGGGGAACATTAATGGACACACTTGTCTGTTTTGTGTCCCGCGTGCTTTCAGAGCCTGATTTGAAGAGACTGATGGAGAGCTTTCCAGGATACAGCTCTGACTTCCTGGAGGACATATTGGTTCAGTGCAACAGGGACTGTGAGCAGGCC